>NW_015961970.1:1222909-1282120 GCF_000497045.1 Kalmanozyma brasiliensis GHG001 | reverse complement strand
CCGGCGTCTTGAGCCACCGCCTTTTTTTTTTTTTTTTCAATTTCAGCTCGTCATCCGATCGCCCGATCTATAACCGGCAGTGTTGGACCCTGAACTCGACTTTCTGACTTCCTTCTCGCCAACGACGAGGACCATCGGAATCAGCTTGGGCTGCAGCTGTTAAGAATGGCCCGACCACTTGCGGACAGCTCTCGACGATGACGGAGCCGAATGAGGATGTCGACGACCCCTTCATGCTGCTGCTCCGCGAACGAGCTGTCTTGTCACGCAAGCAGCAGGGCATCCCTTTCTCGCAAAACGAAGGAGGGCAAAACTGGCCCTCGCGACTGGCCGAGCCTCCGACTGCCAACAACTTCAAGCAGATCATCGAGGAGCACGTGCCAGTGCTGATCGAAGCATGCATGATGGGTCGTCCCGGGCTCGCCAAATGGAAAGACACGAGCTATTTGGAGTCCTGCATGGGTCCCAATCGAAGCGTGGTGGTGGCCATCACTCCCGATGGCAGGGCCGACGACCTCATTGAGCATCCTGAACATGGGGCTCCGGTCTTTGCGCTGCCTCTGGAAGAGAACATGCCCTTCTCCGAGCTGCTGACACGCCTGTCAGAGCAAGCGGAGGGCAAGGCAGATACAATTGCCTACTTGCAGTCTCAGAACTCGAACCTCAGCGTCCAGGAGTATGGCGATCTGTCACCTCTTTTACGCGATTTAGAGCTACGTGCAGCCACAGAGCAGACAGGAACCACCGGAGACAACCGCAGCGACTTGCCTTGGGCCACGCAGGCGATCGGATACCCTCCCGAGGCGACCAATATCTGGATCGGCACGTCCTCGTCGCGTACCTCGATGCATCGCGACTACTACGAGAATCTCTTCACCGTGGTGCGAGGCTGGAAGGAGTTCACCGTCTATCCTCCAGCAGAAGCCTGCTTTCTGTGCGACGACGAAGAGTATCCTGTGTACAAATACATCAAGGAACCTACAGGGCAACTTGAGCTAGAGGGAGAGAGCGGGGGAGCGACGACTAGATGGATACCGGTCGATCCGACGCTGCCAAAGGACGCCGAGCGCAATGCACCGTTCGTCCATCGCGACCTCAACCTCGCTGAAGCAGATGGAGTGCTACCTCGGAAGCACACTCCACAGACCAAGTACGGCTACGCTCTGCCGGCGCTCAAGATCCGCGTTCATGAAGGCGAGACGCTCTATCTTCCGAGCGGGTGGTTCCATCACGTGGCGCAACAGCAAGACAGCCAGGTCGTGTCTGTCCAGGGTCAAGATTCCGTCGAGCGAGGTCTTTGCCTTTGTCTCAACTGGTGGTACGAGATCTCAGATGATATGGCCATTCAACTCGATGAGACCAGTCTCACAATAGCAACATGATCCTCTCAATCGGATGTCACGAGCCGCTAGTCTCATACCACAGCGCAGGCACCGTCGATCCATCAGCTGATGAAGTGTCATGACAACGAATCGGGCGCGAAACATGAGCCAAGAAGAAACGCTCAAGAGGCTGACTGGCGAGTGTCGATGCTGCCTGTCTTGGGGAATGCGGGGAAAAGCGCATAAGGTCTTCTAGCCCAGGCAGCCGCGGTTACCACCTGATCGCGAGGTGAGAGGGAGACATATGGGCGCTGCGTCTCTCGGATCGCAACTCTGGTCAGAACAAAAGTCAAATTACCAAGCTAGTGCTGCCTCTGCTAGTCAGTTGCTGCAACGCCAGACTTCGACCATGCTAGGCCGTTCGCACTCAAGAACGGTAGACGATCGACATCCAGCGCCCGTCCCTTGCTCGAAGCTCAGCTTTCACGTCTCGTTACCATTTCCGTTCGGCTACGCAATCTTGAGCTCGGCAAGGGGGCTTTTTGTATGCACCTCTTGCTGGCTCATTACACTTCTTCCCTTTGTCCCTCCACCTTGGGCACGAGAGCAGGCTCAGATTGGCACTCCGCTCCATCCAAATGCGCGTTTTAAGACTTGCTTTTCCCCGGCTTTGCAGCCAACCCCGCCTTTGTGAAATCTTGCCGTCATACGGTTCTGACGTCCGTGCCCAAAGCCCTAGCGAGCTTGGCCGTCGATGATGATGATGTCGATGCTACTGCGATGACTGCTGCTAAAGATGATGATGAGAGGACCTTCAGACCGATGTCGCGGTGGTGCTACGGTGTCCTTGGATGGTAAAGTGGCCATGGCGCGCCGTTCATCAAGCTAGAAAGGAGGGAAGATCTCCAGTGCAGTGGGTTGCATTGCAGAAAACGGGCAGCACTACCGCGGTGGAGCGGCTCCTGTTCAGATCAGCAACCGCTGCTGTGGGCTCAAAGCTTAGTCTCGGCAGCTACACACCGCTCCCTCTGGCCGCTCTTCTCTCGAGCCTCGTGTGCGTGCCAAGCGAGACGGTACGAGAGACCGCTTCCTTGCCTTCTCGAAGAGTATTGCCGCGCTTCCGCAATCGTCATATTTTCCTACAGTGTGCCACATCCTCGAACCGGAACGGCCGAACGTGTGTGCAGCCAAAGCGTATATAGTCCAGCCTTCGCTGATCATCGGCTTCCTCACCCCTTCTGAATCGTATCACATCCTCTATCTTTCATCACACCACATCGATACAGAAAGGCTTCATACCACTCAGCCTTTGTCACAACGAACCACAGAAGCTGATCACAGCGCCTCACCTTACTACACCAACCTCCTCCTTCGTTTTTACACCAATCCACAACGTCGAGTCACGACTTCGATACGATCGTACTTAGCATCTGTCCATCATGGTGACCGAAATCGGCCAGAAGGACGTTGAGATCCAGCCCGGCTATGTCGGTGAGTAGTTGATCCCATTTGTACCATTCACCGGCTCTCCTGGCGACTGCTCGGAAGTGGTTGCCGTCTTACGCCAAGCTCTGAGCGCGCATTTGACTGACTGTCACCGGAATTGTACTCATCCCCTTTTGCTGGAACAGGCAACCTCACCGAGGAGCAGGAGGGCAAGCTCCAGGAGCTATGGCTGAAGTTCTTCGAAACCTGCGGAAACGCCGAAGACGATGATGGCGAAGGCAAAAAGGGCGGCGGTGGCGGCGGCGATCTCGGCGGCTGGGACGAGAAGCAGGATGGTCCCAAGGGCGCCGGCATCCCCAAGGACGACAAGGCCAAGGAGGAGCAGAAGGCCAAAGAGGAGATGGCCGCGCTCGACGACCTCCTCAAGACCTACGGCGGCTCTGCGCTGCGCACCACCTTCTGGAAGTTTGTCAAGATGGACAACCCGGACACGGACGTCTTGCGTTTCCTGCGTGCGCGAAAGTGGGACGTCTCGCGTGCTTTCGCCATGATGGCCGGCTGCATGAAGTGGCGTCTCGACAACAACGTCGAGGAGCTCGCCGAGAACGGTGACTTGGGCAATGCCCAGATCGAAAAGTTCCTCGACCAGCAGCGCTCGGGCAAGACCTACGCCATGGGCACCACCGACGACGAGCAGCCCATCGCCTACATCCACGTGGCCAAGCACATGACCTACGGCCAGCCCGGCGCGTCCATGTCCAAGTACGTTATCTACGCCATGGAATCGTTCCGCCTGCTCATGCAGCCGCCCAACGACAAGGTGGTGCTCCTTTTCGACATGACCGGCTTCGGTCTCAAGAACATGGACTGGAACTGCATTCTTTTCATTGTCAAGTGTCTCGAGGCCTACTACCCTGAATCGCTGGCCATCCTCTACATTCACAATGCTCCCTGGGTCTTCTCCGGTATCTGGAAGCTGCTCGGACCCATGCTCGACCCCGTGGTGCGATCCAAGGTTAAGTTCACCAAGAAGCCCGACGACCTCGACAACGTGCCCAAGGAGCGCCTCATGTCCAACATGGGCGGCAACAACGTCAACGAGTTCGAGTTCATCGAGCCCGAAGAGGGCGAGAACGACCAGACCAAGGACGAGGAGGGAAAGAAGAAGACGTGGGACAAGTACATGAAGGTGGCCAAGGAGTACGAGCAGGTGACGCGCAAGTGGTGCGAGACCAAGGGCAAGGATGAGGAGGTCGTCAAGAAACGCGAGCTGCTCGTCAAGAAGCTGCGTGTCGCCCAGTTCGAGCACGAGCCCTACTTCCGCGGCAAGACGGTCTACCACCGAAACGGCACCCTCGACGGACAAGGTGTCGTCACCTGGGAGTACAAGCAGAAGGACGGCGAGGTGATCCGCCACGTTGTCGGTCGCAAGGCCTGCGTCAAGACACTCAAGAAGGAGATCAAGGCGATCGAGAAGGGCGACAACCCCAAGGATGTCGAGAAGCGCATTGGAGAGGAAGCCGAGCAGAATGGTGTCGATGGCGGAGAGGGAGAAGAGGGAGAAGAGGGCGAGGAAGGCGGAGAGGGGGAGGAGGCGGCGGCTGGCGCAGCCGCTGGTGGTGCTGCCGCCGGCGCTGGTGCTGGAGCTGCTGCTTCGTCTCGCCGCCGCAAGAGCAGCAAGGACAAAGACAGCAGCAAGGACGTCTTCCACGAAGCGCCCGTGGCCTCCAAAGCGGATACCCGCAAGGCCGTCGATGTCAACACCGACAAGGTCATCTCGTCCGACGAGAAGGCTGCTAGGAAGGCAGCTCGCGCCAGCCGTTCCGGCAGCAACGGCTCCGCTGACGGCAACGCAATCGGTCACGCCAACGGCAACGGTGCTGCAAAGAAAGGCCCTACCGACTACAAGAACGACGACAGCACCGATTCCGCCGGGCTCAAGAAGAAGGGCAGCATCAAGGTCAAGTCGGGCTTTGCCAAGCTCAAGTCGGTCGTTTCTAGCAAGGGTTGATCATGAGGGATAAACGTGTTTCGTCGCCTCGAGCCTCGCTTTCGATAATCGTCCTGTCCTGTATCTGCTCCGTCTGTTCCATTAACAAGATACCTTAGTTCGTGTGTCATTGCTTGTCACTGCGAAGGTTGTCATATGTGCCGACGACCTTATCAAGGCTTTAGCCGAGCGCTGATGTGTGATCAGACGCAAGCCCTCTAATCGAAGCGTCGAGATTGGTTGTCCAACGGGCACGGTTATGGTCATGATGTGACCGGGAAGGTCCTCTTCGGAGCGCTGATTTCCAATGCCGCTGTCTGCGACTCGTGGACCCTTGCGGGGAGCTCGAGATTCGGCAGCGCCAGATTTCTTCCTCTGGCCGTGTTTGACAGGGCACACAAACGGTCTGCACTTTTGTCCTTGCCTCTCCATCCATGCTTGCCGTCTGCGGCAATGCAAGATGCTACGCACCGGCGGGGATGGTCTAGATATGGCAGCCAACGGGAGCGGACCGGTAAGGTCGTCTTGGTCGACCCTTCTGGTCAGATCGAGGCCCTGGTTTGGTACGCCTAGACCTCTGCCCGACACTTTCAGGAAGGTTCCGCCCAGGACGACTCGATTTAGACAGCCTGCGACAGACGAGAAGGGCGGTGTAGCTCGATCGCATCCGCCTACCTCCTCAAAAAGCTTCGTCGCTCCTTCTCTACATGCTTCTCGACTACAACGACTTCACTGTGCTTCGTCGTTATCTTCGCCTTCGCAGACGATCATAGACAAGATGGCTCCCATTGCCGTCTCACCAAAAGCAGCGCCTGCTGCACCTGCTACCAAGCACATTGCGCACAAGAAAGACGCTTCGACTCGCTTCGCATCCTTCGATGTGACAGCCCAGACCTTCTACCGCTCACCCGACGGGTGTTGCGCTGCCATCGTCAACCTCAAGCCCATCGTGCCTGGTCACGTGCTGGTCATCCCCACCACCCCATACCACCGCCTGTCAGAGGTTCCATCCGAAGTCGTCAGCTCGCTGTTTCAGAGCGTGCAAGAGATCTCACGTGGACTGGAACAGGTCTTTGAGGCCGACGCACTAACGATCAGCGTTCAGGATGGCGAAGGGGCCGGACAGACGGTGCCGCATTTGCACGTGCATATCTTGCCCCGCAAGACGGGGGATATCGAGCCAAACGATCTGATCTACGCTCACCTGGACCAGTGGGGCTTTGACATCAAGAAGCTGCTCGCCACGGGTCAGGAGCGTAAAGTAGATGCGGACGAGGATCGCAAGCCTCGAACGAGTCAGCAGATGCGCGACGAGGCTGCATTCCTCAGCACCTTCTTCACAGGCGGCAGATTCGACCCCACCATCGTACCGACTTCGACTAAAAGACCCGCCGAACTTGCTCAGACAGCCCCTGAAAAGCGGACTCGCACCGACCGCCTCCCTGTAACACTGCTCAGCGGCTTCCTCGGCGCCGGCAAGACCACACTCCTCGAACACATCCTCACCTCGCCCAAACACGGTCTCCGCGTCGCGGTCGTGGTCAACGACATGGGCGCACTCAACATTGACGCCTCCCTTCTCTCGAACCATCGAGTCACCCAAGCGGAAGAGAAGGTGGTGCAGATGCAGAACGGGTGCATCTGCTGCACTCTGCGTGGGGACTTGCTCGAAGAGGTAGCGGCTCTGGCGGCGGACGGCGAGATCGACTATCTGCTCATCGAGAGCACCGGGATCTCGGAACCGATGCAGGTGGCCGAGACGTTTTCCGAGGAGTTCGCCTCGATGTATACCGAGATGGCGGACGACATGGAGGGCGATGAGAAGGTGGCAGCCATTCTGAAGCAGGGTGGATTGCCGGCGGTCGCGCGGCTCGATACGTGCGTGACCGTCGTCGACGCCGTCAACTTGTTCAACGACTTCAACACGGTCGACTTCCTCGTGGACCGACACAAGGATGACCACGAAGTCCCTGAAGAGGACGACAGGAACATCTCGGACCTCCAAACCGACCAGCTCGAGTTCGCCAACGTCATCCTCATCAACAAGTGCGATCTCGTCAGCGAGGCCGAGGTGGAGCGAATCGTGGCTTTCGTGCGACTCCTCAATCCGGAGGCCAAGATCATCCCAACCACCCGCAGTCGCGTCGATCTCGGGGAGATTCTGAACACGAACCTGTTCAACTACGAGAAGGCTGCCCTCGGCGCAGGATGGCTCAAGAGCCTGAACGAGGAGATCAAGCCCGAGACGGAGGAGTACGGCATCGGCAGCTTCGTTTATCGTGCTCGTAGACCCTTCCACACCGCGAGACTGTGGGAGACGATCCGCGAGGTGTTTGTGGTCATTCAGAGCGAGTACATCGACGACGGCGAGGACGAAGACGATAATATGGACGATTCGGCATCGGACGACGCATCCCAAGACATGGACGTGGAAGACGAGATAGAAGCGCAACCGCAGCTCAACCCGCAGGCACGACTTGAAGCCAAGAACGCCAGCTCGACCTTCGGGCCCTTGTTGCGATCCAAAGGCTTCGTCTGGCTGGCTACACGACCGCTGATGTTCGGCGAGTGGTCCCAGGCTGGAATCATGCTCACGCTTCAAGGTGGTGCACGATGGAGGTGCGAGCTGAACGAAGAGATGTGGCCTCAGGATAAGGAGATTGTAGAAGCGATCAAGAAGGACTTCCAAGGTGACTGGGGGGATCGAAGGCAGGAGATCGTGCTCATCGGAAAGAGTATGCGCGATGGAGGTGAAGAGAGGCTGCAAGCTGCGCTTGATCAGTGTCTGCTGACAGACGAAGAGATGCAGCAGTGGGAAGCGATCATGAAGGATGACAACCTCGGTAGCATCGGAGAGAAGCAGCAGAGGTTGCAAGAGATCTTCGAGGATGGCTTCGAGGACTGGCCGGATCATGAGGATCCTGAAGGTCACGAAGGCCATACCCACTGAAGTGTCACCACAATGGACCTGTCACAACTACGCAGCTGTCACCATCGTTCAAATGCCCCTGTCATGCGGCCTCTGCACACACCGATCCGCTTGTGACGCGCCCTGAGCGTGCATCAGAAGTGTTCACAACGGCGCACTGTGCGCCCAGACTGCATTGCAATGCTCACCATCGCATGGCTCCTCCTATCAACCGATCGCCGTCTTACTTCGCATTGTGAAATGTGTGATGGAGTGCAAAGCTGTATTGTGACGGAGCCGTTGCCTGGGAACGCGGGCGTCGATCCCTGACACATAGGCGCATCAAAGCTCGCCCCTGACGATGAATAGAGCTCGCCCGGCTGGAGTAAAGCCGAGGTCGATCCCAAGCTGTCAAGCCCCACCGCAAGCGAGCATTCATTCGCAGTGCCACGTCAGCTCGGCGCGGACCATCCGGTATTGGGTATGCAAGGCGAGTCACTCTATCGGGATGTGCCGACATTCACCGGCAGCTCGACGCACGGAAAGAACGAAAAGAAGCCCCGATTCCATCATCGTGCTTCGCCTCGGAGGCCACGAAGTTGGTGCCGATTGAATTTCCAAATTGGGCTCACACCAAGTTGAGGGAACAGCTGACGTCACCTCGCGGCTAGAGTGGAGGGAAACAGCCGAAAAAACGTGGGGAAAATGACACTGCACGGGCATCATCAACACTTGCGCATCAGCCACTTCCGTTTTGTGATTCTAGGAATGACCTCGTGGCTTGCAGAATGGCCAGCTTGCTCGATCGTAACCTGCCTAACCGTGAAAGTTGCCTGATGTTGAGGGCTTTGTGACCGCACAGGTTTCGGGAGGCTGTGTGCGCTGCCGGATCTCACGGGGAGTGCCTCGCACCCTCGCTCCGCAAGCGTTCATGAACAGGGTCCAGACTGTGTACTGCATCTCGTCTGGGCAGCGGTAGCCGCGTGTACTCTTTGCCACACCTTGGAACCATCATCCGCCGAGCTTGTCTTACAAGAATGACGTCAAGTCAAGCAACTTGGCATTTCATCCGGTGCTCACCGCCGAGCTCGATGCGTGCCTGACCCGGTCAGCCAGACATGTTATGTGCAGGCAGGCGTAGTTGCGTACGTGGCAGCCCACCCGGGCCGATCGGCTTTCGCCTTATGACGGATAATTGCATCGCGCATCATCATGACATGTCAATGTAGCGCACGATGGGTAACCACAATGAAGCCGCGTCTGGCTGTGCAGCGAGTTGCATTAGCATTCGGAGGCCGCACGTCCATTATTGTGAGGGACGGAAGCGTCTGGATCCCATGTGCCTGTCTCATCAGTTGGGGACGGTAGCTAGGCAGGATGAGTATGCAGAGTGACGATGCCCATCCGGGCTAGACACGGGACCGCATCAGCTCAAGGTTGGTCCAGGCTTATGGATTAAGGGCTGGCAGAGTCGATGTTGGACAAGCCGAGCAACACGTCACTCAACTCCGACTTGGCACGGCTCAACTCGATGAAAGCGGCTTCAAGGGTCAGACCCTTGGCCGCCCCGCTGTGTAAGCTCCACAGAGGTATCCGCCGCCGTAAGCTGCCCTCCCTCTCTTACCGTCACGAGGCTCGCCTGTGGCTTTAGGCTGCCTCTGGCCTTGGAAACGTGCTCCCTCTCCGAAAGCATATAAACCTCTCCCTTGACCGTTCGTCTCTCCTCTCCGTCCCACCAAGAACAACGCATCTCTCCCTCTTCAAACCAACACAAACACTCAAATCATTCACAATGGCTGAACCTTCCAAGGCTAACGGGTAAGCAATCCACCTTCTCCCTCACCACGGGCCCTCCCCTCCTCATCATCGCATGGAACCCGACAGCTGACCATCCATCCTCATCGCATCCTATCCTTGCTAACAGAAACTACAACTCGGTCGCCGGTACCGTCAAGGAGACCATCGGCAACGTCATCGGCTCTGCTGACTGGCAGTCCACCGGCAAGGAGCAGCACGCCAAGGGTGAGGCCGAGATCAAGTCGGCTGAGGCCAAGGGCTACGCCGAGGGCACCAAGGACCAGGTCTCCGGCAAGGTCGACAACGTTGTCGGCTCCATCACCGGCAACAAGTCCAAGGAGATGTCCGGCAAGGCTCAGGAGGAGTCTGGCAAGGCCCAGAAGGAGATCAACTCTTAAACGTTTTGCGCGTTCCATAGACACTCCCTCCGCTCGTCATGTCTGACGTTGCTTTCTTAATACAAGATACCAATTTCACTCATTGATCATCACCCTGACCTCGCCCGTGTCGTCCTCGTCATCGTTATTGCTGTGAGCGGATTAACCATGATCACTTGTGCTTGGCCAGCAATAGGATCTACTGTGGTCTACCAGAAGGCGTGATGGCCATCAGGCATTTAGTATGTGTGCCGCCCTGCAAGGATCACAGCCGTCGCTGCAACCACGAGTGCGCCGACAAGTAATGAAATGGTCAGAACTGCATCAGAAAAGGCAATATGGTCATCAGCATCCGAGTCATTGAAAAGTAGTAACGACGACGACCGAACTCACTTCCGACTCTAGAGGGTATAAACTTGCCGCGTACGAGCGTGGCCTGTACTGCAAAGTAGCGGTAGCATCCGAGCAGAAGAGCGCAAACGCCGAGGAGGATGAACGAGCCGCCTAATGGCTTGCCTCTGTGGTGGTGCGGATCGGATTCGGTCAGTGTCTGCTTCGTGAAAGTGCGCGGTGAGCGATGGCACGTACAGCTTTGCGATGTTGGCCAGTCGCTGGGAGAGCAAGATATGGGGCGCTGTGTCGGACCAGTCGAGTACGGGGTCTTGTGGAAAAGCGAGCCCTGGCTGCGGGTGTTGTGGTGTTCCGACCAGCGACGGGAGCTGGAAGAGCTGTGTCACAGCGCTGTCCGAGATACAACGGAATTCAGTGCTACATATGTCAGTTTCCTCTTCTGCCTCTCCTCTACCACCAAGATTGCGTACTCACATGCCGATGCTGACCAGACTGAGACTCGTCCGGAGCCATGCGAGGAAGGTCCTTTCCGATGCAAGGTGATCGCGGGCAACGCTGCCCTCGTTCTGCAGTTCGAGACTGAACGCTCCATGAACTCGGTTCAGGGCCGCCTTGACAGGCCGCAGTACTGCCGACATGGCCGAATCTGCTTTTGGACTGGCACTGCCGGGTGTATAGGATGTCTATGTCCGCAAGGTTGCTACGGCGTGGTTCTGCCGGTGTGGATCGATGTCATGGTGGGTTGAAAGGAAGCTGGAACCCGTTCGCCGACACGATCAAGACAAGATGTCTGTGTGCAACAGGAGCCAGATATGCAGGCGCCAAGCCTTAATCGAGCTCGAGCCAGAGCCGAGCACGTCAGACGGTCCAACGATTTCGGAGCCAGGCGAGCGACAGAGTCACAGTTGCAGAGATGGTCTAGAACGGGCCGCGATTTCTGTACATTTGTTAGGCCGAGAAGCTCCAAGGACATTTATTTCGAGATTCAACCTCCACCGAGGCAAGCACAGATTGAACCGTGCGCTGCCTGCTGCTGCTCAGGGGTGCACAGCACAGCCGCTGCAGCAACACCTCGTTTGAGCAACAGTCTTGCTCATGCTCAAGCTTTCCTTCACCCTCACTCTCTTCATCGACCCATTGGTACACGCGCCTGTCATCGTGCCTCGTGTTGCACAGTGACGAGTGCTTCCAACACCGAGAAGAGCAATCATGCCATCATTTCCATACCTCGCAAAAGCAACCATCAAGTACAAGAGCCCTCACAAGCAAGACCTCACATTCGCCAAGGGTGAAATCATCCGAGTCACCGGTATCGCACCCAAGACGGACCCTTCGGACGACGACGATGATGACGACGACGACTGGCTAGTCGGTGAGACGCTGGACGGCTCCAGAAGCGGCTTCTTTCCAGGTGGCTTCGTCGAGCCGACAGACGAGGTCGACGAGGCTCCTTCCCACGAGGCGGAGGCAAAGGTCGCAGAAGCCACCTCTGCCCCGTCAGCCCCTGGCGCCATTCCAATTGACGCTCCAACCGATCTTCAAACGTCTGTTGTCGAAGAAGAGCCCTCGTCGCACTCCGCTGATGTCGTGCCCGAGGCGGCTCGCGAAGCAGCCAAAAGGGGTGAGACAGAGGAAGCTGGCTTCGGCGCACCACTGCCACCTCGACCACCTTCCCCCAACGCTGAGGAGGAGGAAACACCGAGTGACCCTGTCCCCGAAGTCAAGGAGAGCGGTATGGGGGCTACTAATGCTGCAGCCGGAGCAGCCGCTGTAGGTGCTGCAGCTGGTGTTGCCGGTGCCGTCGGTGCGAGTAGTGCAAAAGACATAACTTCGACCGAGGCAAGCTCAAGGACAGCAACGGCAGAACCCGCCGCTGCCACATCTCCAACAAAGGCGCCTCCAGCTGTGGCGACCAAGCCCATCGGCATGTCCAACTCGTTCCGTGACCGACTTGCTGCGTTCAACAAACCTGCCGAGGCCGCTCCGCCACCCCTGCCAAAGGGCAAGCCTGGCGGATGGAAGAGACCCACACCTACATCCAACGAGGCCAAGCCAATCCTTCCAGGAGCGTCTGCGACTGCCCCTGCGTCTGCCGCGCCGAAGCCAGCGCCGGTCGCACCGTCAACAGACACCATTGAAGCTCCCACCTCGTCTGACCCGTCTGCTGCCTCCGGCGGATTCAGTGCTGCTGATGCGCAGACGAGCATCAAGATGAGTCTGAAGGAGAGAATGGCCGCGCTGCAACGCAACGAAGCTGCTGCCTCTGACGCTGCTCCGCAGATCAAGCCCAAGCCCGCAGTGCCCGGCAAGATCGGTGCTGACCGTCGCAACGTCGCTCTGCAGGGCATGGGACTTGCTCCTGGAGGGGCGGTCCCGCCACGAAAGTCGTCTACCGACGGAACCAAAGACGCAGATGAGCTTGCATCCGAGACCACAGCGACTCAGGATGGCTCAGAGCCCGCCCCCATCACAACGCCTTCCGAAGAAGCCGGCGATCCCGCAGCTGCCACCGCGAATGAGGCCGGCGCGGCCGACGAGACTCAAGAGCAGGTCGAAGACGCCGGCGAGCCAAAGGAGGAATTGACAGAGGAAGAGCAAGAGGCAGAACGACGTGCAGCTATCGCCAAACGCATGGCAGCTCTCGGCGCTCGTCGTATGGGCGGTGGCCCGTCGCCCTTCGGAGCACCGAAGCCTCCCGTCCGCACCAACACGGCTTCCAGCACCGGGTCTGGAGTAGGGAGTACGTCCGAGCCTGGCATCAGCATTCCCACCGCCGCTGCCACCTCGTCCAACGAAGAAGCCGGAGACGCGGCTGCAGCTCCTGCTCTCTCGACGAGCGATGCTGGAGATGCTGAACTTCGCTCACCCATCAGCGCAGGGGCTGAAGAGGAGCCCAAGGTTCTTGCTGTGCCCCGAAGGACTGCTGCTCCGCGCAAGAGGAAGCCGGTCGCACCAGCTGCCGAGGCAGCTACTGGTGCCGCTGTTGGGGCTGTAGGAGGCGCCGCCATCGCTGAAGAGAGCGACAACGCAGACACCGTCATCACACCCTCGGCCGTCGAGCCAGAAGCAGTGGAGCAACAGTCAGCACCTGTCGGTCTGACCGACACGAGCACAACGGCTACTCTCGAAGAGAAAGACACCGTTGCTGAGTCGACCGACAGGGACGTCGGCATGGCTGCCGTCGGAAGCGCCGATGCTCAGGATACTCAAGCTGCCTCCATGCACGAGGACGAAGTCAGCCAGCAGCTGGATGATGAAGACCCAGAGATTGCAGAAAATCAGAGACAGCTGGAAGAGTACTTGCGAGGCGAGGGCTTCTACGAGGATCAGACCGAGCAGACCGCTCAGCAGGAGCCCGAAGTCGGCTCTGCTGCCGTCACAACCGACACCGATCTCTCTACCACGGCACGCGACACGGAAGCGTCCCAGGCAGCTGAGAGCGTGCCTCGTGAGGAAGTTGCATCGCCGAAGCCGCCCAGTCGTCCGCCGAGCACTCGTCCGCCCATTCCCAAGACGACTCTTCCCTCTACTCCCGGCACGACCGCCGACGAAGACTACGTTCCGGCTGCTTCTTTGTCGCGACGTGGAAGCGCCATCCCACCTGTGCCTACGTCTAGTCTCCCTGTTCCGGTTGAGACTACTGCCGAGGAGACCGAGGAGTCCGACGAGCCGTTCACGGCTGCTCACGAAGCCGAGGAACAGACAGGTCCCGTGCTGGCAGCTCCTAGACCTCGCATGGCCGTCGCGACCGAGGACCCGGAGGACGAAGAACTTCTCGCTGCTGCTGACGCCCCTTCGTCTGCCGTCGATGACGAGACTGCGCCATCAGAAGCGATTCCCCAAGAACAGCCGGAAGAGCAAGAGCTCACAGAAGAGGAGCAAGAGTCGCAACGACGTGCCAATCTCGCTCGCCGCATGGCAGCTCTCGGCGGCCAAAGGATCGGTGCCTTCCCTGGCATGGCCCCGCCTCCGATCATGGGTGCTCCCATGCCTGCCCGAAGAGCGCCTGTGCAGGCCGCTGAGGAGGTCGAAGACGAGAGCACTGGCGCGGATGGCACTGCGGAGCCAGAGGAGGAGGACACGCCTGTGTCGCCGATCCGGGGGCCACCCAGAGGTGGCATGGCGATCCCTGGTCTCACAGCTGTGCCTGGCATGAACGCTTCTCACGCCGAAAGCGATGCGCTGGAGCGGGCTAGATCGCCAGGTCCTGCCAGCGTCGACGCACCGGCACGACTTGCCAGTCCGCCACCTGTGCCCACGAGCCCGCCGCCGAAGCCTATGTCGCCACCTCCTGCTGGCGCCCTTCCTCCCGCAGGCGACTCGACGGCAGCGCCAATGCTCCCACCTGGCCGACCCTCGAGCACCGTCCCGATGGCGAACCTGGACGAGGCCATCCGCTCTGCCAGCCCAGCCGGTAGCAACCTAGCCCGTCGCGGGTCCACCAAGCCACCCATTCCGCAAGGCATCAGTGCACACTCTCGCAAGTCGTCGGTGGCCGAGGAGCGTGAGTTGACCACAAGTCCGCCACCTCTGCCTGTCAGTCCACCTCCTCTTCCATCGAGCCCGCCTCCTCGTCCGGCATCACGAGCGCCGCCGCTGCCTGGCCAAAGTGTTCCTCCTCCTCGGCGCCAAGGCTCCTCCGCGTCGTACGCCTCGATGGGCGGCTCCGACCAGCCAGATCTGCCCCCCGTACCATCGACGACAACCACACCCGCGACCGAGCAGCCGCCTAGGACAGAAGCCGCTCTGCCACCTACGCCGTCCACACCCAACGCCAACATAGGCGCCCGCCACTCATCACGCGACCTCGACCTGATGCCCACCAGTCGGTGGTGGCGGCACGGGATGAACCCGCTCCGTCTCCCACCCACCGTCGCCGGTCGACCCGATGCGATCCTCTACGCCGACACGTCGAGCGCCGACGGTGTGCATCGTGCAGACATCTACATGCTCTTCGAGGACTATTCGACCACCACCATCAGCTTGTCGTTCCAAGATGACGACGCGGAGGAGTCGCAGACGAGTCTGACGCAGAGACACAATTTTCCACCGCCCAAGCCGAGCGCTGCGCAACTCAAGCAGTGGGCTGCCTCGCTTGGCGTGTCCGTTGCGCGTCTGGCCTCTGACGTTGCGAAGCAAACTAATTCGCCGATTGGCGATGGTTCCCCACGCGCGTTTGTCGGCCACGTTCTGTCCCAACTCCCCGCCCTCCCACCAGTCGGTACCTCCCTCGGCACCCCCGTCCTCACCCAGGTGGGCGCAACACTCATGGATCCCCCCACCGACGAAGTACGCCCCGGCGACCTAGTCTGGTGCTCCCACGCCGATTTTCGGGGCAAAAAAGGTCTGGCGCCCTACCACACCACCCTCGGCACCACCGACCCCACGGTAGGCGTTGTCGTCGAGGTGGAGAGCAAGAAGAACAAGCTCAGGTGCGTCATTCAGAGCCCAGCCCAGAAGAAGGGCGCTGCGGAAGAGGTGAGCTTGAGGATGGACGATCTGAAGAGTGGTGTGGTCAAGGTGTTTAGGGTCCCGCCGAGGCAGGGGTGGGTTGCCGAGTGGTAGGGTTGTAAGCGAGTGCGAGCCGAATGTAAAAGTTCTTTCCATCCTGATGAGTGTGTGCATGACGAACGTGCCTGCACGGTGCTTGCTAACTCAGGTGAGGGGCAGTCGAGTGTGTGTGTGTGCGTGTGCGAGACCCAGAGAGAGGAAGAGAGAGATAGAACCGACGTGTGAGAATGTTGTGCTGAAGAGGCTGATCGCGGTGCCTTCACCGTTGCTCACCCTTGCTCACCGTCGCTCACCGTGCTTCACCGTGCTTCACCATCCTCTACCATCGCTCACCCTCCTTCACCGAGCTTCACCATACTTCACCGTCCTTCATCAAAGTCTCCCACTCTCTTCCGACGAACTTCATCGCAACTCGTCACATGCCGCATCACCACGACCCAAACGGCGGGAACCATGACAAGTACAATTGCGAACAAAAACATAAGCAGATCATAGAAGTACAAATCTGATGCAAAGCCTCGGCTCAAGGGTCGGACACAGGTCCCGGTCCGGCGCCCATAGGCACGCTGCCCGGGTTGCTCGCCGTCCAAGCATTTGCGTAGTCGCTGAAATCGTACAGCGGAGCGCCAAGGAACGAGTCCAAGCTGAAGCCTGCGCTCGGCGTGCCGACGACGCCGGCGGTAGGTGCTGCTCTCTGCGCTTCGGGTGTGGCGCTGACGGCTGGTTGCGACGCGGGCGTGCCGAACTTCGTTCCCGACGCAAGCGAGCTGGGTGTAGGGTAGCCTTCGTTGCTGTTGAAGTAGCCGGTGTTGGGGGCGAGGTAGGGCGTGAGGCCGCTGTGCGCCGACTGCGGAGTGGGCGGCAATGTGGATGGCATACCATACTGCACTGGCTGCTTCTGCGACGGTGGCGCTGCAAGAGCGGGCTGCTGCATGAGCACAGGTGCAGCCTGCGTCGTCGGCATCGTCGTCGGAGCAGTGATGCCGTTGGCGCCTTGCGTGATAATCCAGTTCCAGAACGAGTCCATGTCGGTGGACGGGTCCGGACGAGCGGTGGCGCTGACGGGTGAAATGGCCTGCGGACCGAGTCCGAAGCCGCCAGTCTGACCTGCAGGGGCCATGTTCGAGCCAAGCAAGTTGCTGTTCGTGTTGGCCTGCAAGTGCTGCTGCTGTCGGCGGATGGCTTCCTTGGTCAACAGAGGCTCGCCGAAGCTCGAAACGCTCGTGTTGTCTGTCCCGTCGCCGTTGCTGAGGGCCGAAGCAGACCCTCGGTCGTCCATGCCCGAGACATCTGATGACGTCGAAGCGGAACGATCCTCGTGGCCCGACGACAGGCTGAAGTCGGTGGAGCTGCCAGGCGAGTTGCTGACCTGCTCCAGGAATGCCGCCAGGTCGAAGGATTGGCCATCAGGAGGAGTGATGGGGTTGTTGAGCATCAAGTCGACGCCGTTGGGCGGGACCATGCGCTGAGATGCATTCACGTCGTTAAAGTTGAACAGGTTGCTCGGGAAAGGCATGGTCTGCAACATCTGCGGGAACGTCACGTCATCTTGGTTGCTGCTGGCCGCCGTCATGTTGAGAGGGCTTGGCCCTGACGTCGGCAGAGTCGTGTTGTTCATGCGGTACAGCGATGCATCGTCCTTGAGCGCGGCCACACCGTTGACCTCGAGAGCTCCGCTGTTCTCGGTGCCAGAGGCTGATCTTACTGCAGCCAAGGTCGCTTGACGCTTGGACGGGTCGTCAGCCGGCGCGGATCGGTTCTGGCGAGCGGATGCATCCTCGCGCGTGGCCTGCGCGACCCTCTGAGCAAGGCTGAGCAGGTTCTTCCGCTTGCCTCCAGACGCGGCAACCTCATCTTCCGCACCGTCCACGTCCATCTGACGCTTCCGCTTTAGCTTGACGGCTTCCATTGGAACGTTGTCGTTTCGTGCGAGTGCCGCATTGCCAGCCTGCCATCGCTCTTCCTCCTCGTCGAGGAGCGCCTCGATGACGCGGATACACTTCTTGGCCGCGCAGTCGGTGCCGTCGACCTGCTTGAGGGCCCGGATGGCCTCGGTGATCTCGGAACGCACCGAGACTCGGTGATCAGCAGAGGGTCGAGTGTGCAGCAAGTGCAGTGCAAGCACAATGGCGGCAGAGAAGCTCTGCATCAAGTTCTGCCAGAGACGGTCAATGACAGTGCACCTCGATCGGATCTTTTTCTGCATGTCGAGAATGCTGCGCGCAAGGAGGACACAATTGGTGCGAGACTCTTTGCGGCTCGAAAGATTGGGGCGGTGGATGCGAAGCAGCTTGCTGAACACGGCCTGCTGAAGCAGCCAGCGCTGCACCTCGATACACGTCACCTGCCCGATCTCGGACCCAACCTTGAAGAAGCTGGGCGTGTTCTCGAGCACTCCGCGGTATAAGGCATCGAGTCTCTGCGCCTCGACGCACGTCAGACGACGGTCCCCACCGCTCGTGGCGGCTTGCAGCTCTCGTCGCTGACGAACATCGACGTCCTGCTTGACTGCCATGCCGAACTCGAGGTTGGAGAGGACGTATGACATCTCGGTGAACTCCTCGCGTGGTCGCGGTGCGGGAAGAGGCATCCGCATGAGATCGTCGTCGTTGTAGTTGCCAGGAAGCGGTGTGTTGAAAGAGTCGCTGCGAATGAAGTAGTCCTTGGCGCAACCAGTGCCAGCTGCGCTCCAGTCGAGGAAGACGAGATGCCACCAGATCCGCATCCCGATCTGTCGTCGAATCACCTTGGCAGAGGGTTCGTTGGCTCGAGGCTGCTTGTCGAGATCGCCGAGTCGGTGCAGACCCATGTCCTGTGCGTTGGTGATAGCAGTGCGCAAGAGGGCAGTGTGGGTGGTGCCGGAGTCGGCCTCACCACCGCAGCTCGCAGCAGAGACCGAGTGGAAGAGATAGAGGAGCGAGATGGACTGCAGAACGCTCATGCTGTTCGAGTTGAGGTAGTTGGCGAGCACAAGACACGTCTTGGCAGCCGAGTGCCAAGCGTGGATGGTCTTTCCGTCGAACAAGTGGTTGGCCGGCAGCCAACCGGCCTTAGGCTGGCAAGGATAGAAGCGGACGCCGAGGGCCAGAACCATGAGGAACAGACTGAGCCATGAGCAATCGATGTGGTTGACGACGCGAGCGCGCTTCTCCGCTGTTTCGAGCGCATAGAAAGCCTCGACCTCTCGTTTGAGGCACGGAACGTGGACGACGTGCCCACAGAGATAACGAGCGCGAGACTCGTAGACTTCGATGAGCTGATAGGCGATCTGCTTGGACGGAAGACTCTCGCAGATGGCACGCAGCACAGCTTCACGTTCGGTTCGAGTGCTGACCACGAACGTTCTGCCTTCTTCCTTCGCCTTCCGCTTATCCTGCTGAAGCAAGACCTCGGCAGCGGACCAAGCCCAGCCCATGCCCCATCCAAAGAGCGTCTCTGGGCCGCTCTTGAGACGCAGCAGACCCTTGTTCTCGCAAGCGAGCTTGCACGGTACAGTGATGGGTGAAGGCTCCTTGGAGACCGGCTCGTTCTGTTTCAAGCAGGTGTAGTCCTGCGTGTGATCGTGCCCGTTGCTTGTCGTGCCGTCGGCGTCTGGATCTCGGCAAGCGCAAGGAGGCTGACCGTTGGCCCCAGCATCGAGGTCAGGCGCACGCGAGACCGGGGGCAGAAGCATCTCTGTGGGACCCTGTTGACCTTCGCTTGGTACGGATACAACGCCACCGACAGCGTGCTTATCGATGGACATGAGATCGAACTCCTTGTCTCTTTGCAAGCACAGTTCGAACTTCTCACCTGTGGCCTCGCGCGAGTCCACCTCCTGTTGCATCCGCTCGCAATGTTCGCTCTTGCCTTCTGCGGCGCCACGCGAAGCTGCGTTCTGGGTGGGACAGCCGTTGGTAGCTTTGGCCCACCTGGAATTGGATGAGCCATCCATCGCGAGACGTTCCAGGACCGTTGCAGCATCTTCGGTGTCGCTGTCCATCTCTTTCCTAGAAACGGGCATGTCGTCGGTCCGGAGACGGCTGATAGGGGCACGTGGACTGGACGGCGCGGTGTCCTCCTCTGATTCGCTCTCGTCCGTATCGTATGGCCCGTCGTGCGGCGATACGGAAGAATGGTGCGTGGAGCCCGAGGCAGACCGATGCGCGGATGTGAAACTGCTGGGGCTTTGAGAGCTACCCCGCGAGACGTTGGACTCCACTGCTCGTGCCCCTGAGCCGCTGGAAGAGGATCTATAAGCATTCCAGTTGGAAGAGCCCATAGGCGAGGAGGGTGCTAGTGCATTGGCGCTGGAGAGAGGGATCTGGCCTGCGAGCAAAGCCTCGACCTGTGCGAGACGTGCTTTGATGGCTTCTACTTCGGCAGGAGGTGGGCTGCTGCTGGATTGGGCCGCGTTGACCTGGCTCCTGGCAGTGGAGATGGCAGCACTGAATTGACTGTAGGCCGCTGAGCCAGGCGAGAGAGGGTCGATGTAGCTAGGCGGATGGGTAGGAGCGTGTTGGTGCGAGTGATCATGGACAATCTTTGGCTTTTGTTCAATGCGACACTGGTCCTGCTCGCCGCGCTTGATGCATTGATTGCAGGGTACAACGCGATCACACTTGATCTTCTTCTCTCTGCAAGATACACATGAGACGGCTTTGCGGTTGCGACGCTTAGGCGGTGGACGTGCGCCCTCGCCCTGGTGTTGAGAGGGCTGCATGGTGCCGTTGTTGGCGGTGTATGGGTCGTAGCCGTTCATGTCGAGCGATTATTGGAAGGAGAGATATCGAGATTTGGATACGATCCTCAGTTGGTCGAAAGGAGTCGGAATTGCTTATGCTTGGAAGTCGACGGAAGCAAGACAAAGACGTCGCTGCAGCGAATGTTGTATGTGCTGGTTGCTGTGAAGGTTCAAAGAAGCGAGACAGGACGCAGGCGGATTGTAGCTGATAGACGCTGTGTTGTAGCTGTCAGGTGACTGCGCCTAGATCGTGCAGAAGGAAAGTGGACTAGAAGCCATGAGAGATTGTGTATGGCAGTGCCGGCACGATCAACAGTACAATAGGTGAAAGAACGCAAGGTGGAAGAGGGAAGGGTGGTGGGTGGTGAGGGAAAGGAGGCAGGGTGAGACACAGGACCTCAGCACGGATATGAACTGAGCTGTAATTTTTGACGGTTGCAGCTGAGGATAGGCGTGAAATCAATCACAGCTGAGCGCTGGAAGAAGCCACGAGAAGGCCAAAGAGGCACCCTCACTCGTCGCGGCTTGTCCTTTCCCCCTCTCTGAGCTCAAGCTCAGCCACTCAAAGGTCACCTGTCAAGCGATGGGACGGGAAGCTCAGCGTGGTTGCTCAGCCTTCGAGGTCCAGCGACGGCCGATTTACTGGTCAGAGGGCAGGCAGGCAACGCTAAATTTGCCTGCAACGGTATCAACAGCCAACCTGGACTCAGAGGGCCAGATATCGGCAGCGCGCCGAAGCCAAGCGAAGCGAGGCGAGTCACAATGAGCCTCTGACAGCGGCCAAGCGAGCGGAGTGTAGAGAGCGAGCTGCTCACCCACGTTCCCGCTCCATTCACAGTCGGAGCTGGCGGCGTGATCAGTCGGGTGTCGATCCGAGAAAAAGTGGCTTACGCAGTTCACATTCCCACGCCGCCATGCCATCTCAAACCGGTGCCAGCCGCTGTCGGAAAGGACCCTACGATCGGCTCATCCGCCGTGAGAAGCAATCATGCTGCGATGCATCCTGCTCAATTGAGCAACATTCAAAGCGAATCTCGCTCGGTAGGCCCGTTAAGGTTTGTCGGTCACGTTGGTTAAGCACTCGCAAACCCTTGCCCTGGTCTCCTGCGGATCCTCGACAGCTGGGATTTCCGTGGAGCAGCCACGGGCCTGAGACGAAATCCGGCGTTAAGCAGGCCCGGAGATTGGCAAATTCTCTCAATTCAGCAGTGGATCTCCCGATTCTCGTCCCTTTTTTCGTAAGCTTGTTAGAGCCTTCCAAAACGCACCGTGCAGATGATTTTCTTCCCAGCGGGCTGAACGTCTTCAACACCCGTCAGCAACGACATCTGTCCGAGCTCGCTCGTTTCGCTCTTTGACTTCGAGAGGTCTACACTAATGTCGGTCGAGCCCGAAGCCAGCATCGCGTATAGGAACCGGACTTGAAGGCGCTACGAGACAGGGGCGTATGTCGCACGACACCGCCCCTCTCGACGCGTTGAGTGTGAGAGCTCTCTCTCTGCCAAGGTTGACGGACCTCCAAAAAAAGAGCGCGCCGCCCCCGCCGCCGCTTTGGGTGGCTCCGCATGAAACACGCGCGTGGTCTGATCCATTTCCGAGTTCCATCTTTGCTCCCAAAAGTGTTGGTCGACTTCCACCTTCCCACCTTCGCGTCACCACCATCCCATCCGCCATACATAGCTCGACGCGTCACCATGAGCATCACGGACAGCGCTCCATCAAGCGCGCCTTTGGGCAAGCCGGCAAAGGCACCTCAACGAAACCCCAACCGCATCCGTCGCGGGCAGAAGCTCGATGAGATCCTCTCGCTCTCGGAGCTGCGTTTGAACGAGTTTGCCTCATCGTCGAGCGAGTCCACTTTCGATCCTTCCTCCTCCTCCACCCCTTCTGCGGGATCAAGCCCCTTCCAACTGCAAGAATACCTCTCCCTCCTGGTCCGTCGGGACCCGCACGCGGTCGAAACCATCACATCCCTCCCCTCCGAGACCGACATCTCCATCGACGACTCCCCCTTCCAAAACGTCGACACGGATATCTGGGTCTACGAGCAACTTCGACGTCTTGTCCTCGACCTAACAACCCCCTGGCTGACCGCCCTGCAAACCGACTGTTCAAAGCACCTCAAACCGACCACCTGCGCAGCGATGAACGCGGGTGACTGGATGTACCTCTGCGCCTCGCACGGCGAAGAAAAACAGTGCTGTGCCATCGACTACATGGTTCACACGCTCGATGGTGCTACCTCCCTCCTCAACTCCGCCCGCCATTTCCCGTCTCGTACCTACGTGCCCAACACGAGTTTGCGGCATTTCGGATCCATCGCACGTCGGTTGAGTCGCATCTTTGTTCATGCATGGTGTTATCATCGCGAGGTATTTGATGCTTGTGAAGCCGAGACATCTTTGTATGCAAGGTTTCTGGTGTTGGTCGAGACGTACGATTTGACGGCGACGGACAATCTACCGCCGAGACCCGGGAGCGAGCCTGCCCCAACCATCACCAGCAGCGGCACGAGCGAGTTTGACCGCGGAACACCATTCCCGTTCAACGGCGCAACGAAGCGCGAACGATCCGGTACGGCGGCGATGCGATCTTCCTTGGCACACGCGCTCGGTCAGTCGCCATTCCAGTTGGGGCCGCAGGTGGCGAAGAAGGACGAGGTGGATGCGAGAGATTTGGTGCCCCCACCAGCTCCGAGTCCGCGAGCCACGGCCGTGTTGAGTCGCCCCGAGCACGAGGAGGGTGCAGATGGTCCTGAATGGTCCACCCTCGCTGCAAAGGAGAAGGGTGTCGCTTCCCACGATGATGACGACGATGACGACGATGATGATGAAGAGGACGAAGAGGAGGACGAGGACGGAGGGGACGATCGAACGCAGAAGATCTCGCGCGAGGACGACGATGCGACCATCAACCTGCGCGGCGCAACCAACGGGCTCGAGTCGGAGGAGAAGGAGATCATCGAGGCCGTCGCAGAAGCCGCAGAGACCGGCGAGGCTCCCGAGAAGAGCACAGAGAGCACTTGAAGCCAGGCTGGACGATCTTAGCACGGGCCTCTTGGATGTCGGGCTCGGGAGAGTGAATGCAGATCTTTGCCAATGATAGTCTATAAGAGAGATGAAGGTGCAGCATGCTAAAAGTACAAATGACGGGCCGCTGAGCGGAGTGTTCGGCCCTGAATCTAAGAATCTATGAATGCATATGCAGGGAAGGGATGATGCTATCAAGGAATAATGAGGCAAGACACTGGGGCGGGAAGGCGGACGCTGAGCGGCGGGTATCGAAGTGTCCAAGGCGCTCTACAGCAGCAACGCCATTGTCGCGCCCACAGCGGCCAACACCAACGCCATCACCGTCGCCCTCGTCCCACTCGCCGCCGTATTGGCACTATGAATATTCCCAATCGTCGACTTGGACGGCGTACCCGCGGCAACCGTCCCCCCACTCTGTGGCGTCTCGGCATCCGTCCCGTTCTCATACCACCCTTTCAACCACAACGTCTCGACTCCTGGATCGGACGTGATGATCTTCCAATCCTGATGCCCCGTCTTTGCGACGTACCTCACCAGCCCGTCCCCTGGCAGCTCGCCTTCCACCCCCGTACTCCCCGGCAGCATAGGCACAACCTGCTGTGTCCAGTAGTACATCTTGTCCAGATGACCGTAGCCTTGGGTGTTGGGGGCGCAGCTGCTGAGGCCCGCACTGAGATCGTCCATCCCGACGAGGTAGAAGATCGTTCTGCTGAGGTAGCGAGTGATCAGGCTGCTCGTAGACACGCGAGAGGTTGCCCTGGTGTAGTAGTTGGGCAGCGTACCGTTAAGACCGTACTTATAGTTGCCGTAGGTCTCGGTGCACGACGTGCCGATCTGAAGCGGTCGCGTATCTTGGAGATAGACGAACGAGTTTGGGGAGGAGATCCAGAAGATGAGCCGGTCGTCTTGCGAGGTGTCGTCGCGGAAGGTGGCGTAACGGTTGGTGAGTTGCGCGCCGAGCGAAAAGCCGGCGATGACGACCTTGCGGAGGTTCGGGAAGCGGGTGCGGTCGAGGAAGAACGACACGGCGCTGTCAAGGGCTTCGAAGCTG
This sequence comes from Kalmanozyma brasiliensis GHG001, assembly GCF_000497045.1. NCBI lineage: Eukaryota > Fungi > Basidiomycota > Ustilaginomycetes > Ustilaginales > Kalmanozyma > Kalmanozyma brasiliensis. Next base: position 1,257,612 of record NW_015961970.1, on the reverse strand, counting down.
CCGGCTCCGGCGGAGTCGGCAGGCTCATAGGCGGGACTGCCATCGCCCCACTCGATGGATTTCCAAATCATCGCCTGCGTTGTGCTCCACTTCTGCAGTGGGATGCGGTGTACGCCGCGATGCTCGACTCGACTGCGTCGCTCAAATGCCGGCACTGGCGAGGCTACCGGTGCTCCTTGTGTGTGGTGTGTGAAGGACCGTCGGCCAGCTGTGACTGTGGCCGTGTCGAGCGTGCTCGTTACCGCGTTGCCCGAATCCAAATTCGGATCGAACGGGTACGCCCCCTCGTCACCAGTGTTGAAGAACATGGGCGCCATCACCACTACCTCGTCGCGATCAAAGCTGCCGCCCGTCGCAGCGCGCTTCGCCGCCAGATCCGAGTAGATCCACTGGTTCCATGCATCTCGATTCTCGCCGTGGATCTGGATCACGGCCCGCTTGATCTTGCCCGCATCGTACTCCGCGTCGATGTAGTGGACGAGCGTCCCTGACCCGGAGCCAACGACGAGGGTGGTGTTGTCGATGCGTGCGCCGTCGATGGTGGGTAGCGTCTTCCAGCCGTCTGGTGGATTGATGTCGCCGCCTGGGTAGACGCCGGGATCGGATTTGGGTGCGAATGGGGTCGAGCTCGACGCTGCGCTGGAGGCCACGAGGGCGGTGGCAAAGATGACTGCGGCGGCGAGCTTCATCTTGCTAGGGCCGAGACGGTCAATCGAGGAGAAAAGTTTCTGGTCTATAGGGTAAGGGCGATGGTGTCGGTGCCGAGGGTATAGTGCGAGTTGTGAATCAGCGGGAGGACAAGGTCGGCGAATTGTCCGATGTGTGGTGAGGGTATGGATAAGATGGAGCAGGGTGCTGATAAGAGAGTGCGGAACCAGCCGAAGACTTGCTCTTCCTCTGTCGACGCCGGCGTCAATTGAAGGAAGGATGGTGTGATTCTATGTAGGAAAGGTTGGTGCTGGTCGGAAGCGGCCGTCAACTCGAACGGAGGGCAATGAGTGAAGCTGAGACACGGCGAGAAAGGAAGAACAATGCTAAGCCCGGCCATTTGGGTGGTACATCACACAAACGCCTTAACGCCTGAACGGCACGTTCGCTCGCCAAAACTTACTCTGACACAAGTGGCGGAACGGAGGACAGGCTCCGGCAGAGTCTCTAAAAATGTCTGCGCAATTTGTGATTGCCGATGTTCTAGACTGCAGCTCAAAGGGTCCTCACACAGCTCCCCTTCTCGTCCGACCTAGCCATTCTGAGCAACGCTCAGCACCGTCACAAGGCAAGTACAAAGACCCACATTGCGATCGTGTTTCATTCGCTGACTGTGCGTGACTTCGAGATGAAAGTGGCCAGCGCATTATGAGGTTTCTGCTTCTGGTTCGTTTGACTGTCGGCCGCTGTGACCTCGGTGCTTGGCATTGTACGGCTGGAGGCGGGCCGCTCACCTTTGGCCATTGTGCGGGCGTTACACCTCCTGCAACGATCGCTTGGTCCTCCGTCAGCCTTCAGTATCGTCATCCGCTCCATGCACCTTGAACCAGGGTCCTACCACAAGAAGCTCGGGCCCTTTCAGCAGGCGTGAGCATGCAAGCCTCACGGGCCGAGTGTTTGCACAGCCGCCGGCTCGGGCCTTGCCAGACGAAAGCACTCCAAAAGGGATTTCGGCATCTTTTGCCGCGCCACGCGTGCTCGGTCAGATCGTTTCGCGACCGTCTCACAGCGCGAGTTGCGCACACGCCGGGCATCACCTCCTTCCAGATTCTGAGCATCAGCCAAGTGAGCAACGTGGCAGGGTATCATTGCAAAACGAGTGTTGACAACAAACAAGGTGGATGTGCGAGACTTGGCTCAATCGTCCTCGGTGTCATCGTTGAAGTAGCCGAGCTGACTGCGCATTGTCGCCTCGTTGAGGAGCATCGCTCCACCGTCGGCGGGCTCGTTCATCTCCTCGCCCAGGTCGGTAGCCGACTCTTCCGCAGCCGACGACAGCTGTCCGGCGCCGCGCTTGTTGAGTCTCGTCTCCTTCCTGCGCAGTGGATGCGAAGGAGGCAACATCTCGCCGTCCTCCTCAACAACCTCCATCTGCGAGTCGTTGTTGTCCGATTCAAAGTAGCCTTGAGCGGTGCCTTGCGACTTCTTGCTCGCCTTCTTGCCCTTGCGGCCCTTCTTGCCTCTCTTACCGTTGGCCGCCGCGTCCTCCTCTTCCTCCTCCGAGGACGACTCGTCGCTGCTCTGCTGTCTGCCTCGCTTGCGGCCCTTCCTAGCGCCACTCCTTGTCTTGCCGCTCCCGCCCTTTCCGCTGCCTCCGCCAACCACCTTGGCACCAGGGAAGAGGTTGTTCAACGCATCGTAGTTGATCTTCTTGCTGAACTGCTTCTGCTTGAGCATCATCTTGGCAGATTCGGCCGCCGATGTGTTGTGCATCGCCGTCGATGCGTCGCGTGGCGCCTTGGGCTTCTTGCGCTTGTATGGCTCGCGGATGGGCACACCCATCTTTTGGTCGTGTTCGAGCTTGAGCTGCTTCTTGAGCATCTGCTCCATCCAGTCCTTGTTGAACTCCATCCAGACGCGTTCTTTGATCCGCACCTCTTCCGGTGACAGGATGAATCGGTCCAGTTCGTCCTCGTCCAGGTCGGCCAGCTCGTCGGCGTGCGGCCCTACGCTGCGCCTCCTATCGGCTGAAGTTGCGTCAGCGTCGTCAGCAACGCCGTCGAGTGCAGCTTCGGCGTCGTCGCCAAAAGTGCTTTGGACGTCCATGCCAAGACCGCCGAGGGGAAGCAGCTTACCGGCTCTGCTGATGTCGAGAGACGGATCACGAGTTCCAGAAGGGCCGGCTCCGTTGGCGTCCGGGATAGGACCAGCATCGCTTGCTGCTGCAGGTCGGCTCGACGTCGAGGCCACCTGACCCGACTTGGCGCGTTCCTCTCGCTCGCGTTCCTGCGTCTCGAGGGCCTTGTCGAGCTCCTGCGCCAGACTCTGCTGCAGGTATTGCTGGATCTCTTGCTCCGTCGCCTCGTCAACCACCTTCTCCAATGCCGGATCGATGGCGTCTGCGTCTTCAGCTACTGCGGTCCTCGCACTGGTCCCCGCGTCGGCTTCACCCTCAGCATCTGCGTCCGCGTCGGCCGCGTCGGAGTCGTCCGCAACCTCGATGCCCTCGAGTTTGATGTTCTTGTTGGACTTGCGCTTTCGCTTGGTGGTGGGTGGCGCCACAGCGCGAAGGTAGGCAGGTGGAGCGTGCTCCTCCTCGAGCCAGACGTTTCGAAAGTCTTGGACCGAGAGCTGGCCAGTAGGCGTCTTCTTGAACTCCTCCAAACGCGCTTTGAGCGTCACATCAGCAATCTTGACTACCTGGATCACCTCGCTGACCGAGCGTCGGAAGTGGTTCATGCGTGCAGCGAGCATGAGGCAGGCGCCGCAGATGCCAGCGGGACGGCGACCTTCAGTGATCCAGTCCTTTTGGAAGCGCGAGACGAGCCTCGATGCGTCGTAGGCGACTTTCTGCGTCTCTTCGCCAAAGTCGAGCAACGCTGCGAAGCGCGCAATGTAGATGGATGGATCGATCAACGGCAGACGCAAGTTGAGAATGCGGATCAGCTTGAGGTAGGATCGGCCGAGAACAAACACGTTGACCTGGATGGCGTCGGCGAAGTCGATGAGCATGTGGGTCGTCTTCTCCATTCGACAGGCGACGTAGAGACAGGATGCGACCGTGTATTCGGACTTGCGACCGAGGACATAGTTCTTGGGCTCGTCGCCCGTCGCGGCAGATGCACCACCGTCGAGCGCCAGCGTGAAGAAGCGGAGCGCGCGATCGGCGACGTGAGATGGGATGCGTAGTGCCGACGCCATGTTGTTGATACCAATTCGAGCGTTGGAGATGGTCATCTCGCGCGATTCGCTGACGTAGCCGCCACGGAAGCCGCTAGGACCAGAGACGCGCGCGCGTGCCTGATCGGCCGCGATCATGCTGCCTTGGACAACAGCACCACCAGCGGAGTTCTCACCGAAGGTGATGTCGCTCACGATCTGCGACTCTTCCAGCACGACACCACATTGCGAACATACTGCCTGGTTGTCGGCGAAGTCGATGGCGGACGAACCGCAGTTGGTGCACTTCATCGCGACTCAGAGGCGGACGTGGCTCCGCGAACGATTGTGATGTGTTGATGACGTGGCAGCCAGCGCCAGCGCCGGTCAGGTGCTGGTGATGGTGGAGAGCTAGTCGCTACTGCAGCAGTGATGGTCGTGGCGCTGATGGCACTGTGTGTTTATCGACAGAAGACCAGCGATGCGCCTAAATGCTGCTGAGAGAGGGGCGACGCTACGATGTAATGCCGGTCAGGGGAGCTCTGAGAGACCTGAGGCGTGTAAGAATGCTGAAAGATGCCCGTCGAAACCAAGCTGTGATGTGGGTGGGTGGTGTTAGGAGTGGATGGTGGGGTGAAGGCAGCGGAGGCGAGTCAGGGTTCAGCTTGACCCACAAAAAAAGTTCAAAATGGGACTGCAGGCTCCTGCAGACCGCACGCAGCAAACCGCTCTTTGGCGAGGTGAATCACGTTTCAAGCCGAACGCGAAATTTGGTCACACCGTGCCTCGGACGCCGGCACCCAGCTTGACGACTTAGTGTCGGAGCGTTCTCAAGGATCCTAGCTGAACACACAAACGCTCATGGAGAGTATGCTGATGAATTGGTCGAAATGGCCCTGGAACGGAGCAGGCCGCGTGACGATTCGTGGCAACCTGCCTGCTTCCAGCCCGCCGATTCTCCGTTCTTCGTTCATCGAATCATCTTCATCTTCATCTCCGTCGCCTCCCACAACCTGGTCAGTGTCGTCAGGAAGAACGTCTCGTCGCGCACAAACTTCTGCAGATCCTCCTCGACCGCCTTGAACCGCCAATGGAACCAGATGAGTTCCTCCCAGATGGTCTTCTTGGCGTGAATCCTCCGATTGAGATACTTCTGAATCGACTGCGTATCCTGCTTGACCTGCGCTGAGAGCGTCGCTTGCTCCTGCTGCGTGCTAGCGTTGTTGTTCTGCGTGCTGGCAAGCGTAGTGATTTTCTTCTGAGCAGCCTCGATGCGCTTCTTGAGCGTGTCGATCGGGTCGACGAGCTGCCGATCGATGCGACCGATCAAGTCGCGGAACGACAAGAGGAGGTCGCGCTGTGCTTTCATGCCTTCGAGCGTAGACAGTGAGACCGCAGAGACTCGCGAGGAAGTCATGTCCGAATGGTCCTGGAAGATGGCCGCCGTTGTGGAGAGCGTCTCCTCAGTTCTTTTGCTGTTGTCGCTTCCCGGCCTCCAGCGCTTGGCAGTCGTCTCGACGACGGAGAGGAGCGAAAAGTTGAGTCGCGAGTAGTCGGCTGCAGCCGCATCGTTCCGCTTGACAATACGCTCGAACAGCGCCACCATCGCCGTCCAACGCTCCAGCAATTCGGGAATGGCTTGGCGCTGCTGCGTGAGTTTCAGCTCCAGGTCTTCGGGAATGCTCATGCGTTCCGCCTCGTCGACGATCTTGATGAGGCCCTCTTCATCCAGGAAGAGCGCCGGCGCCGAGCTCTTCCATTCCGCGATCGGGCGTGTCTCCGTGAAGAATACCTCGACGAGCTTATCTTCGCGCAACATCGGATGGCGGGTGAGCATCCGCAGAAAGCGTTCCAACGCGCGTCTGCGCCTTTCAATGAAGAGATCGTCCGCGCTGAGATGACGACCCGCGAGAGGCATGGCAATGCGTTTTGGCGGCAGCACTGGAAGGCATCGAAATGGATACCGCTTGACCAAGCACTCAGACAGCCAGAGCCAGTCACTGTATCGCCTGACTACCTCCGATTTGCGCGCGCTTGAAGTCACGATGTAGACGTTGTGCTTGATGATGAAGCCTTCCAGTTCACTGCGCAGGCGAACTGTTACTTCGTCCTCGGGCAGATCTGCCGCTGGATCTTCGGCGCCGTCCATTGCATTGATTTCGGCGGTCTCGGACATGTACGAAAAGGGGCGCTCGTGCCTTGCCGTATGTTGTCGTGATCTTGTATGCTCCCGCCCGGGTGAAGCAAATGCGTCAGCGGAGGATCCCTCGTTGTGGGTATACAGCTGATTTGATCGTCTGGTGTCTCCTGTGTTCGTTCTGATGCGCTCAGAAGGACCAGATGTACCGTTGCTGGCAAAGCCTCCTCGGAATGCGGAATCGGTGGCATCGTGGTGTTGGGGTAAGCCATCGTAGCGATTGTATGTGGGCGCTGAATCGGTGCCGTTGAAGTGGTTGGTGCTGCTCGCGTTCCAAGGATCTGACATCTCGCGCATCGGACCTGGTGGCCGTGCCTCTGACCGGCCAAAGCCGGCCTGCGCTGTGGGTGGGAAGGTGTGACTGGAGTTGGTGTCGATGGCCAGATTGGAGAGATTGAGTGTCGGTGCTCCCAGGCTCCCATGCGCCAGCCTCTGCTGGACGATGTGTGCGTCGAGTGCTTCTCCTTGCTGCATCTGATGGAGTAGTCCGAGTGCGCAGAAGAAATCGGTGCGGGAGCATCTGGATCCTTTGCAGGCCGCATTGACGATCTGTTCGGCGCTGCCTGGGCCGAGTCCTCCTGCTGAGCTGAGAAGCTTGTGAAGCAGTCCGAGCGGGATCTCTGCCTCTGAAGGATCGGCGAACGAGTCGTGAGAAGTGCTTGAGGATACGGCAGCCCAAGCGTGTCGGTAGAGGTCGGGTACACTCGGCTCGACTGATGAAGCGTCCATCCAGTCAGAGAGGTGAAGATAGGTGTCAGCAGACTTTCCCTTGACTGGATTCAGTGCGCTCTTATGATGCTTCATACCGGTACTTACAGCCATATGCGCTGGACTCGAATGCTGGCGAGGTCGCATCCGCAAAGGACGAGCCGGATTGCGCTCCGCCCCAAGTGAAGGGCCGGTTGTGACGTGACATGCTGGCTCCAAGTCCTCGGCCTTCGTGCTGCCATGCACTAGCTTCGTGCGATACTTCGCTGTCGACGAGCAACTGATCGCAAGACAATCGAAGTGATTGACGGATGGTTGGACAGCTTCTTGAAGACAAGAAAGGGTGGAAGCGAGACTCGAGATAGGGTCACAAACGAGCTCGGCTGCATGAGGCAGGCCCCTGCGCTACGCCTTTTTCTCTCCACATGGTGCGTGTCGCTGTCGCGCCGAGAAAAAAGGGATTCAAAGCAGGACGCGATCTGACATCTAAAAACCTATTTGCTGCCGCGCAACGTTATGCCCAGCTGGTCATAGCTGAGGCACGGTAGCACCCGCTCTTCTCGCCGTCACGGAGTGGAAACTGGACACGTTCGGCTCGTTTCTTGCGCTGTGAGCTTCATCAGGTCGCCTCTCAGTCGAACTCAAGATGTGAATGTCCCCAATCCAGAAGGCATGCTGAGCCCTGGATCAATCTGACACGCCCGCGCCAAGGAGCGGTTCACAGCCCCTCAGTTGCGCGAGGAAGCATGTGAGATCGGCACTCGCAGCGAGAACAAAGTCGGTGTCGGACTGCAAGGGGTCTCGGCCGAATGGACACCGGGATGTCACAAAACTTACGTTGCTGCCATTGGATCCCACAAAGATGAACAAAGGGGCGTGCAGAGACCGCTCAGGAGGGTACTTGTTTCCGAAGACAATGGCTGGGTTGGATGGCTCGGGCAGCCAGTGCGTTCAAACTACCAAAAAACCCGCCATTGTTCCCGTCTGTGTGTCGATGAAGCCGGCTCAGGCCTCTGCAGTGCCATGTCAGCGTTGAAAGTCATCGCTGAGGTAGGCGAAGTAAGTGCATTGCCGGTGTTTGTCCCAGGTCTGCAAAGGGTTGAAAAAGTTACTGAATGGCCATTGTTGAGATCGCTGTGATCATGCCGAGAAGAAAGCAGATGCTTGCTGCACGCCGTACTGCTATTATCGCTGTCAAGGTGGTCTATTCCGCGGATGCGATGCCGCTTGAGTTTGCTCCGTTGTCCGCACAATCGAGTATGGTATCTGCTAGGACCGCGTGTGTTCGAAGACAGGCGATCAGGTACAAAGGAGTGGCGTAAGGAGGCGAGACGGCGGGAAGCGAGACATCGCCAGTCGAAGCAGCGAAGCGAGCACGTCGCTCAAACGTCGAAGGCCAGCCGATCCCAGCCCGAGACCTAAGGTGGAACGGGCTTCGCGGGCCGAGCGACGGCAGTCAGTGGCACGCAACGGGCGCAGGAAACCGCGGTGTGGCCCCGCTCAGATGCGTCTGCGATGCAGGGACAGACGCCAACCACAACCACTGACCGAACAGGAAGGCGTTTTGGACCGGTACAGGATGTGGGCTGTGACCCTGCTTCTCAATTCGAGCAGGTGCAACGATGAGTCGGTTGTACTGCATCAAGCTAGGCGAGGGGCAAGCGAGACTCAAGCGGCAGCAACGACCCTTTTTTGCCTCTTTTTCGGGACGATGACGACAGGATCTGCGCTGTCGAGGGCTGACTCTGAAAACTTTTGGATTTTGGCGCGCACGACAGCCCGAAAGGGCGAGGCGGCACATGACAGCCGAGATGCGCAGGGCTGTTTATGATAGGTCTGCAGCTGCAGCACAGCTGCCAAAACTCAAATTCCAAAAAAGGTCGAAAATTGTGGAACGCTTTGCCTCGGGAAACGCGGCCAACAGAGCGCCGAGCTGTCCTTCATGTGCCTTCTTGTTCAGGCGAGCACGGCGACAGCCTGCATTGCATCTGCTTTGCAAGGGCATTCAGATGTGAACCATCAAAACCACGCTGCATGCCGCCTGTTCCGCGGCGCGAAGAGCGTGCATCGTGCGACTCTCCGACGCGCACTCGGGATTGACGTTGGATGGGAACAGATAGGTTAATGGACCTATCGCCCTCCGCACTATCAAAATGTTAGCATCCCTTGGATCTTCAAGCCGCTAGCACCCCAGATTCGGGCTTGCTATGATGCAACGCACCAAGATCGAGCCGACCTTGGCGGCTTGGCAGGAAGGCAAATCAATAATAGGGAAAATTAAAGAGAAAACAAAATGGTGGCGCACTCGAGAGCTGTCGACGGCGCGCCTGTCAAAAATGCCGAAACCTTGGTGGTGCCTGAATTACAGTAGAGTGAGCGAGAGCGTGACGTGACGTGTTCCAGACTGGATCAGTGGGCGCATACAATTGCTGGAGCAAGGAAAAGGCTGACGTTCCTGGAGAGCGCGTGTGTCACGATAACTCAGGCTCTCCTTCTGCCGAGACCGACTTTGTTAACTTTGCAGAAGGGTTTGCAACGCATTCGAACTTCGCTGCTGGGTCGATAGTTGTAGCACCGGAGGTCGACCATCGAGCATCAGAACAAGCTTCTTCGACATTCACACGCAAACCGTCACGAAGAGCTTCAAAATGGGCAGCCAACGCTTTGTGCGAGAAAGAAAGGTGAGTTGGCGTGAGAATCTGGATTGACAGGGGGAGGTCGGCTAGAGAACAAACGACGCCTCGCCGATCTGCGCATCAACGCACCGCTGACAGCATGTCCACAGCTCTGGAAATGGCTGACAGGCGGGCCAGATCCGCATCGGTGTACAATCTCATGACAATCGAAATTCAATGCATGAGCTCGGCCCGTTGATTCCGGCCGTCAGGAGTTGGAACCAATTGCGAGTCTAAGCTTTGACCGAGGTATGCAGGCCCACTTCCCTTTGTTGCGAGCATCCTCGTAAGATGGTCGGTGCTGCCGGTCGACAGCGAGTCAATTGGACACGATTCAATGCCATCAAGCACAATTGCACCTGGCTCTCCCGGAGAGAGAGTGTGTTTCGCCCTCAGCTTTAGTTCGGGGAGAGCGAACGTTCGCACCGCAGGATCAAACCAAGGCTTGCGGCCTCTCTTCTGATTGTGATTGATGCCTTTTGTTCCTTACAAATTTAATCTGTTTCAGCTGGAGATGGGCCGGGAGAACAGACTCAGACAGACAGGAACCATGATAGACACCTGTCTTGAAACCAAAAAGAAATTGATCCAGAATTCGCATGGTGCACCGCATCCAGCCGGATCATGACCTGTCAAACAAAGCTTTCCACAATCAAGGCTCGTCGCTCGGTCGATTATACTCGGCTCGTACACTCCTTTCAGACAACCTGAGCGTCTCTTGATGTGGGCTTGTTCCTTTGAGTTTACAGGTACTAGAGATGTCCGACACGTCAAAGGTCCTTCCCACTCTTGTGAACAACTGAGTTGTGTATCATCACAAAGAGTCGACTCTGACCTTGCCTCTGATACTGCCTCGTTCGAGGAGGGACAAAGGCATCGAGGGTGGGTTGTGGCCGTGGGCGCGGCCTGGAGTTTCCTGTCACGGTTGGGCTGGACATGCAACTGGCTTCTCTCTTGATTCGTCAGGCTGGGCAAAAATCCAGATTTGCTGAATTTTGGCGGCATTTTACATTAAAAAAAAAAGACTCGGAATTATGCTTTGTCGCTGTGACAGGCCTAGAGCCTGCAAACGACAGGATTGACAGTCGACTAATTTTCAAAGCGAGCTGAGTTTGGGCTCCTCTCTCTCGTGGGTGGGTTCTATTTCTCCCGTTTGACAGGCTTTGGCATCTTAGCAGGTGTTTTTGACAGGCAGCCATCCGCTTCGCCAGTCGAAACTCCCGCTCGCTTGGCCACGCCATCCACACACCGCTCTGGTACCGTTGCTTTCCTGTCTTTTCCGCCTCTCATCTCCGTCTGTATCTCTTCCCACTTGTGCCTCGTTTTTTGATTTTTTTCTTGATTAATGTTTTTTTTGCCCCGCTGCTGTCTGCTGTCTGCTCTCAGACTCCGCCGAGGCCTGTCTCGTCATCCTCTTTTTTCGCCTCATTTGACACTGATCCGGAGCCCAGGTGTCGAAACTCAGCTCAGCTCGGTTGCTCAGCTCTTAGTTGGCTTCGCTTGGCTTGGCTGCCTGTCATCCCGGCCGCCGCCTTCTTTTATGTTCCTCTCCTTGTCTCTGTCCATCATCACCATCTCACTTTCATTCTCCGCTGCTTCCCTCCTTGGCTCACCGCTAATTCGGTCCCATCCATCCGCAAACACTCCCTCGCCCTCTCTTCCTTGGTTTCAAGTCGCCTCGTTCTCTACCTCGACCCTCCCACCAGACTAGACTTGCATCTTGGTCGACCTTCATCACCATCCATCCGCACCTCGTCATCTTTCCTTGATTCTGACCCTGTCCGGCATAACGTAGCATCAACGGATACAGTCGCCTACAAGTGTCAGCCTTCCTCTGCACCGCCACCCTACCCGCATCGCTCGCTTGGGCTCCAATCGCTGCCACCGCTTTTACCGTAGAAGTGGCATTGGCATCAAGACTGGTGCTCCTTCCTTCGTACCTTCTCCCTTCTGTCGGTGGCTCGATTCACCTACCGTCTTCGCCTTCGACTGGACCCACTCTCGTTCCAGACCCAGCATTTGTCTGACCACACAGCCGATCCATCTTATCAACTAGTCGGCTTCCTCCTGCGGCGACGTGCTCCACCGACAGCATCGTCTTTTGGCATATTCTGCTCCCCTTCGTCGCCCCGGCATCGCCGGTCACAACATGGTCAGCTCTTTCTCCTCTAGGCCCATCAGTAGCGTTCGCGGTCTTCAGCCACCTTCCCCCCATCTTTCAGGCGCCAACAACACTCCTGATTCGAGAAGCAACTCTAGCTTGGTCGACTCTTCGCCTCGCATTCGCTCCTCCAGCGAGCGTTCCGGCCTCGCTTCGTCTTCCGAAGCCCGTCACAGCTCTCCACCCACCGCTGCCTCCACCCGCTCATCCGAACACTCGTTTGATCGTGTCTCCGCTTCGAGCTTGGGCAAACGGTCGATCACCACCTCGGCCACCTTGCCCATCTCGTACGACGTCGACCCTCTTCCGTCCATCAAGACGCTCGACTTGCCCAAAGGAGAGCACCTCTCCGCCCATCCTGCTTGGACGCCGCGTCAAACCGCCACGATGAACCCAGCCGAGAAAGCGGATCTCACCGCTCGCCGTGCTTCCTCACCACCAGCATCAGCACCGGTGCCACCCTCGCTGCGCCGGCCGACCTCTCCCGCTGGTAGGATCTCCAATCACTCCGCAGAGTATGACTTGCACTCAGATCGCGGAAGCCCACGTTTGGCTGCTCGTCGACCCGGTCCTCCCCTACCTGCCGCATCGACTGGCGCTCCTGCCGCCCCACCTACGTATGCTCGCGAATACGGCAGCAGCCCAAGGGCAGCATATCCGGAGGCTCCGTACCGTGATCCTCGCGAGCTCTCACCACCAACTGGCTCTTCTGGTCTCAAACGCAAGCTCAGCATTCCTTCCGAGATGGGCTCTCGACGTGCCATGCCAGAACGCATCGACAGAGGCAGAGATCCATGGGCACTCGGCCCGGCAGAGTACGCCTCTCGTTCCGCCAACTACGCCGCCACCACCGCCGAACAAGACTACTACCGCGGCGGCAGAGGTCGAGGCGACACTCCAGAGCGCAAGTACCCCAGCCCATACTCGCGAGATCCAGCTTACGCCGGCCGATACCCGGATCCTCGTATGGACGATCCCCGCTATTCGCCGCGTCACGCCTATCCCACGTCGCCATCATCATCGCGAACTGCCTACCGTGCTGCTCCCCACGACCCTACCGTCCCTCCTTATCCGCGCAGGTCAGATCGATACAGCCCGGTACCTTCGTCTCGCTCGCCCTCGTACGCTCATCGCTCAGCACATCCGTCTTCGCAAGCTCCACCACCGCCGCACGATCCCTACGCTCGAGCTGCTCCTCACTCTTCTTACTTGAGACGACCGTCGCCTCCGCCGTACGCTGCCGATTCACGTCCGGTGCTCCCGCCTCTGTCGTCTCGCAACCCAGCTTCCCGATATCCATCAGCAGCGCCGGCACCAGCAGCTACTTCTCGCGGATCTCGCTACACGCCACCCTCGGAAGCTGTGCCTCATCCTGACAGGCTCAGCCCATCTCCTGAGCCGCACGCCTACTCCGAGCCTTTCTATCCGGATCGACGCCTCTTCTTTGCCCGCGAACGCATCCAGGACCCAGAGATGGACGAGTACTACCACGGTCCTGCTGGTTCGGCTGGTGCGCCAGTAGGCAAGCCACGCTATCCTGACCCGTACTACGACCCGTACGGATCTCCACATGCAGGTGCCTATCCTCCGCCAGGTGCTCACGGGAAGCCGACGAATGGAATGGCTGGACCCGGACCCGTGGCGCCGTATGCGAGACCACCTCACGATCCTCGTATGCCCTATCCTGGGCCGTACGGTCACGGCGACTACATGCCTCACGATCCTCGTGACATGCATCCGCATGCTGGCATGCCTCGCATGGCTCGACCTGCCGGGGTCATGCCAGTCCCCGCCGCTCACGTTCCTCCTGGACCCTCAGCAGGCATCGCGCCTCCCCCGCGTCGCCGTGGGAAGCTGCCCAAACCCGTCACCGATCTGCTGAAAACGTGGCTGCTCGAACACGCGAGCCATCCCTACCCCACGGAAGATGAGAAGCGCTCGCTGTGCAGCATGACCGGTCTCACGCTCTCGCAGGTGTCCAACTGGTTTATCAATGCGCGACGTAGGATCTTGCTGCCGACGGGTGCAAACGGAAGCCCGGGTGGAACCACCGCGGCGCAGGTCAAAGCCGCCTTCAGGGACGACAGTGTCAGTCCTGAGCCGTAATATCTCGATCTCACTCCAAACAGTGCCGTTCCCACTGAGTTCCGCCGTCTACCTACTTTCTGTATTCTCCTGTATACCACACATATCGGCCCGCTCTAATCACACCGCAGACGTCAGTCTGATCACACAGACCATGCTACGCTGCTATTCCACTCTCCGATGACGCGTGATGTGGGTGGTCTTCCTTGAGCGTCGTTGATCCGTGGGCTCGAGCGCGAGCCTGAGAAAAGTGGCGTGGATCTGAGCCCTGACCATCGCCAAGTTGACGCTCCGCCCGCATCGAGCTTGACCTTCTCAATGCCTCTGAAGTTCACAATCGCCTTCTCACGACGCACTCCCGGCAGATGCTTCCTTGAATGTATGGTTCTATTCGCTGACAACTTGGGCCGGAGTGGGGACCTCGTCTACCTGCTGGCGGGTGCTCGAGGGCCAAAATTAATCGCAAACGGATTGACGACGTCCTTTCGCCTGGGCAAGTTCTTTGTCACCGTGACCGGGGGTGGGGCAGGTTTTTGGGCTTGTGCTGGAGCTGCTGGCGGTGCGGCTGCTGGTTGCCTAGGTGCGGGGGTGGGTGCGGCTCTCGGCGGGGCCGTTGGTGCTTGTTTCGGTGGTCCCGCTGGTGCTGGCGCGGATCGTGTCACCGGTGGTCCAGCCGGCATAGCCGTGATCTTTGCCGGCGGATGATGCATCGGAACGGGCATGCTCATCGGTCCCGTCGGCGCCATGATCCCACCCGGTGTGCCATATCCACCCAACCCCCCACCCGCCCCTTGCAAATGTCGATTCTTGATCCCCCACAAATCGGCGATTTCAAACTCCAAATGTCGCTTCGCCTCGCGGATCCGTCCGACATCCTCAAACATACCCGTCACCTCGGCGTGCAGCAACCGCTTGAACTCGTCAGCGTGCTGTTGGACATTTTGACGGAGCATATCGCGCGATGCCGCTGCGACCGCTTCGACGAGCTTGCTGTTCTGTTCCGAGGCGGTTTTCAGGAGGTCCGAGGTGAGTTGACGCATGGCCGCGTCGGCAGCGGCGGCGGCGCGAAGCTCGTTTTCCTTTTGAGCGTTGATGGCCACTACGAGGGATTCGATGGCGGTTTTGGGGTCTAGGTCTTTGGCTTTCGCTTCCTCCGCTGCTTTGTCCGCCGCGAGCCGGGTGTAGAGTAGGTCGACGAGTTCCGTTTTGTCCTTGGCATCGAGCGTGGCGGGTGAAGAGGCCTTTTTGGATGCTTCCTCTTTGGTGACGAGCAGGTGCTTGAGGATCTCTTCTACTGCGGTGGCGAGCGCGGCTGTGCTAGGACCAACGTCGGCAGCATCTTTGCTTTCGACAGCATCCCCTTCTTTGGCATCGGCAGCGTCCGGCTTGGCTTTCTCCTTGGCAGCAACGCGCGCGGGGACGGGAGTGGCCATCTTTGTCACCCCATCGTCCTCCTCCTCTTTCGCCTCGGTGGGTAACTCCTCGTCATCTTTCTCGTCCGCAGCATCCTTGCTCTCCACATGCTTGGTCAGCTCAATGATCGCCTGCGTACCATACCCCTTCTCAGCAGCCTCCTTGACCACCTCCCCCACCTTCTCCTTATCCTCCTTATCCGCGGCATCCTTCAGCTGCGCCAACACGGGCTCCGGCAACGGCAGCTGGGAGTCATTGCCCGTATCACCCGTCGCCTCTTCCGGCAACGGACTCTCCGCCAACCCCGCTTCGCGTCGTGTGGACTTGAACTTGTCCCACTCGCTCAGCGCGTGACGGATCATCAACGCCCCTCCTGCCGCAGCGGCCACTTTGGCCGCACGAGACTTGAGCGTTGGTTCCCTCTCGACAGGGGAGGCAGGTCGATACCAATCGTTCTCCTTTGTCTCCCGCTCGGAAGAGTTGAAGTATCGCGTACCCGCGGGCTTACGTCGCACCGCCTTGTTTCCTAGCGTCACCAGCTCCTTTTCCTTTTTCCCCTTCTTCCCCTCGTCGCCAGCCTCGGCGGGTGCATCACCCAGTTCGATCGGTGTGACAGGTGTAGTGGCAGCAGGCAAAGTTCGACCTTCCTTGAGCGCCCGCAGCTCGTCGGCCAATTGCGTGACCCCGCTCGCTAGAGTTTTCCACTCGTGACTGCGATCGACCACATCGCGCTCCAGCCACGCATTGAGCTCGTTGAGGTAGCGCGAGATCTCGGTTTGTTGCTGGGCCTGGGTTAGACGCGCCTGTTCGGTCTGGTGCAGCGCTTGAAGGATCGTTGCTAGCTCGGTGTTGGTAGTTTGATCCACTGCAGGCATTGCTACCAGTCCGGCCCCGGAGGTGCCGGGGACAGTGGGCGCAGGGGCGATGTCCGAGGGTGCGAAGCGTACGCTCGGTGTCGGCGGGACGGGCTTGTCCAGGTTGACATTCATATCCTCCGCAGTGACCGAGCAGGTTGACTCGAGCCCCTCAACTTTGGGCGTGTACCATCCCCCCTCTGCACCACTGGCGGCCGCACGCCGACGCCGAATCTCAGCTTCCATATCCAACGTCCCGTAGCTGGGCTCGACCATGAGCGGTCGTGGTGCCGCAGCAGACGTGGGGTCGGCGAGCATGCGGAAGTTTTGAGCGGGTGCGCGGCTGTCGAGCGTTGCGCGGGAGGCTGGGCGGTCGAGAAGGGATCGTGCGTCGCGTTCCGAGTTGGGCGGTGGTGACGGGACGCCTTTCGAAGAGGTCCAGCTGCGAGGTGGGAGACGACTGAGTGCCGAGGTGGCGTCGAGGTCGCTCGTGCCCGGAAGCGATGCTGACAATCGTCGACGTGTGTCGCCCGCGTTCATCGCAGTCGAGGATTGCCCAGGGGCAGAGACGCCGCGTACCATATCCGACCCCACCCCATCCTCCACCTGCATCCGGCGCAGCACCCTAGCCAGCACATCCTCAACATCCGTCTCGTCGCCAAGCGAAACACTCGCCTCGCTCCTCACCCTCCCATGCGCCGGCGGCGCAGAGACCAAATCCAACACGCGCCCCAACCTCTCCTGCATCTTGGCCAGCTCGGACCCGCCATCGCCCGCCACCAGACTCCTCGGAATCGAGCTCTTCCTCTGCAAACTCTCGACCGCCTCTTGAAAACCCTTGATCTGCTCTTCCAGCTCTCGCTCCTTGGACGCTCTCGCACGCTGTTGGTCTTCCAGTAGCGAGAGTAGCGCGTTGACCTCCCTCGAGCTGATGCTAGCGTCGCTCACCTCGCTCCTCGTGCGCACGTTCAGTTGTGTGTACTGCGTCTGCGAAAGCGTCTCTTCCACCACGGTACCCAGTCGATCGCCCATCACGGCGTCACGGAGCATCTGCGCAGGTGTGCGTTCGTCCGAAGAGATGCTGCCGAGTTCGGACCGCGCCGGTCGCTGACTGGCCGAATCGCTCGGGTGAAGATCCGACTCCTTGTCGAGAGAGGACCAGTGGAAGTGCGCTTCGGTGACAGGACTGCGTGGGCCAAACTCGTCAAGGGTGGGCGTGGAGCGCGCGGATGCGTAGCCGGCTAGCTCGGGAGAGGACGGGATGGAGGAGGTGGTGGTTTTGGCCGTGTGCGAGGAGGAGACGGCCGAGCTGGATGCGTGCGAGGCTGGAGTCGATTTTGCGGCTGTGGTTGGGTGGACGATGGTCTGTTTGGAGGTGGGATCGTGGATGGGGTCGGTGAGTGGGTCGAGTGGAGGGCGCTGCCAGGTGCGCGCTTTCGGTCGGGGACTACTTGTTGACGTGGCAGGTGGTGTCGATGATGCCGCGGCTGCAGTTGACGATGCGACGGCAAGGGTAGGCGTCGGCAGCGCTCGAGCGACCCTCGATGCTGCTGCAGGTGCTGCAGAGACCTCCTTTGGCGGGACCGGTGGCGCGACGTTTGCAGCTGCGATCGTCATTGCCACTCCGAAGCTCGGCTGGACGTTGTCCGTCATAGCAGACGACAGCTCGCTCTTCCACACCGATCCGATCCTCTCAATCGCCTCCTCGTTGCTTCCCGACCTCGCGCTTACCTGATCATGCCCAGCATCCACCATGATCGATCCTCCATCACTCTCCACCCTCCCCGCCCCTGCACCTACGACATCCCACACCGCCGCAACCCACACCACTCTCTCCCTCGCCGAGTCGGCAGCCAACCTCTCCACGCCATCATCAAAGATCATCTGAAACGGCGTGATCCCATCCAACCCCTGGCTTCTCGCAGCGGTCGCTCCGACATCCTCCGCACTACTCGGATGATCCGGACTCGGCACGCTGTGCACCTCCCTACACGCCCTCAGATCCAGCACTACGTTCTCCCGCCCCCCGCCAACGGGGATCCAGCTCATCGCAACAGCCGAGGGCAGCAGCACAGCTTTGACCCGCAACCACCGCGGATGGGCGTCGTGGACGTTGAAGTAGTACAGCACGCCAGAGCGGAGTGGTGGTGTGCCGGGTGGGGTGTGCGTCATGGAGATCGCTGTGGTCGTGGTCAGTGGGAGGTTGCCGGTCTCGACGAGATGGCGGTACGAGGCAACGGTGCCGGTGGTGGCGATGCTGGCGGTGCTCTGCGCCGCATCGGACTGTGCGCTGTTGCGTCGCTGGGTGAGGAGGGTGGGGCCAAGAGTGGCGGATGAGACGGGTGTCTCCAATGACGTAGAGGTAGGCTTGCCGGTGAGGAAGCCCAGCACGCTGTTGCGGAAAGACGGTTTTCGAGCTGGACTGCCTGAGACGACGCCTTTGCCAAGGACATCACCGGGCGCACGCTTCGTCGGAGTGGCTATCGGGCTGCTGACGCTCGGCGCCTTGGTCGACTGCTGCTGCGAATGCTGAGAATTGGAGCCGTGGGAGCGGAAGCGGCCGCTCGCACTGCGCGTCGCTGAAATGACGCTTCCTGGCGCTGCGTTCTCGTCTGACCCGTCATCAGCATTCGCTGGAACGTTAGCATCGTCGTCGAGAATGACCATACCTGCAGGTCTCACTCTGACTCCGCCCGCATCGTCACGCTGAGCGCGAAGCTTACCGCTCACAGGCGACTCGTCCGCCAACCCAACATTCGACCTGGCCACGGACACACCGAGCGGCGTCTGCCGTCGGAGAGGCGGATCAACGTCAACGACCCCCCTCTTGAGCTTGCTCTTGGGCGTCACGTTGCGTGCGAGCTCGGACGACGGCGAAGCGGTAGCCGAGCTGCTCTCGAACATGGCGATGAGATCTTTGGCCTTGGTCGGTGACGAGGAAGCAAACTTTTCGGGGCTGGATGGTCTCGAGGGCGTGTTCGAGCGCTGTTGCAGCTCTCTGGCTACTGCTGCGACGGACGAGGTGCTGCCGAATATCGCCGAGGTGGGACGCGATTGCGAGGTTGGTGGGATGGCGGCTTTGCGAGCGGCGGCGAGGGAGCTGCTGTTCGATCCGACAAACGAGAGCGGGCGGCTGATCACGGCTGATGTAGGATGTTGTGCAGCTGTGTTCTTTAGCGCTGCATCTGTGCCTTCGGCCTCGGCAACGTTCTCCTTCTGCAAACTCCCTTGCGAGGCGCCAAAGCCTCCAGACCCAGAAGAGACGCTCGTCGCTTCCGTAAAGTTGGTCTGCTGGCGATGCATGTTCGGCTTGACTGGTTGCAACGCTTCCAACCGCCTCTCTCCTTTCATCTCGATGGGCGTGACCACAGGCTCGACAGCGTAATGTCCGCTAATGGGCCACTTGGGCGCTTGCTCCGATGCTGAGGACCACGGCATGGGCGAGGGAAGATCTTGCGTGCTCGAAGGCGTGTCGGGTGCGTTACCCGGCTTGCTCCACAGACTCGTGGCATTGACGGAGGTGCTGAGAAGGCTGCTGTCGATGGGTGAGAGTTGGTTTGCGCGTCGCGGGAATGCGGTCGATGCGGAAGTGGTCGGTGGGGACTGCAGCCGGATTTCGGTGGTGGGGACGGCGACGCGTGAGATCTTTTGAGAATGCGCTTGCGCATGGTGGTGATGGTAGGTGGACGATGATGTTGCGCCAGTGCGTAGAGTCTCTACGTCCTTGGCGCCAGCAGTATTGAGGTAAGCAGACGCCTTCTCTTGCAGTGCCGACCGAGTTGAGTGGAGCCTTGGCCGCAATGTCGAATCCTTTGGCGCGTCAGAGTCGAGAAGCTCGCGCTGACGGATAGCCTCTCTGACCCCAGCTGCTGGTGAAGATCTGCCCGAAGCTGACGAGCGCAGATCCTGACTGTACTCGGACCAGGAGCGCTGATGTTCTGTCGCAGCAGCAAAAGAGCGGGGTCTGGTTAAGGTGCCAGGCGTAACGGTCTGGTAGGGTACACTGCTGGCGCCTGTCATCGAGTCGAGCATGTCGAGCACCGCCTGTTCGCCCGGCGCCAATTGGTTGTTCGACCGATCGTGGGCGATGGAGGCATCAATGTCGTCGTCTTCCTCGCTTCTGTTCTGCTGTGCGGAGAATGGATTGCGCATCTGTGAAAGCGCTTTAAGACCAGCAGAGGCCGACGGGGCGGGCACAGCTGAGTAGGCGGCCCTTGGCGCTTCGTCGAGATTGCGGACGACCAGTGCAGAGCGAGTTACTGTATCCTCCCCTTCATGTGACCTGTGTGCAATAGACGTTAATGGACCAGACACGTCCATGAGCAAGGCACCGTTGTTGAGATGCCGCGTGACAGAGTTGCGATGCAGATCTGGTGTCGACCGAGAAGCTGAGCTGAGATGAGACGAGTAGATGCTGGCAGAGCGGCCGGTGTTGGACATTTTGCGCTGCAGACCCGAGTCAATGGTGTAGACTGGTCGAGATGATGATGCTGCATCGCCGCGCTGCAGGACGAGGGTGCTGACGGGAGCCGGGGTTGACATGGTGGCGTCCGACTCGGCGCGCGTACGAGCCTGCGCTCTGGTCTCGAGCTGCTCTGTGCTTGGACCAGCTTGATTGAGAAGGTTGTTGACCCACTTGCGCGGGCTACTGATCTTCGGAGGAGAAGCATTGGGTGATGCGTCGATGAAGCTGTTGGAGCTGGTGCGGCGTCGTGGTCGAGGAAACTTCTTGAATGCGGAGGTAAGATCGGTGTTCGAGGAGGACTTGGTGATCAAGTTGTTGAGACGGCCTGGAATGTCGAGAGAGGTGCGACTTGAGCTTTTCGTCATTGGCAGGACGAGGTTGGATGTGGACGGGCTGCGACCATATTGCGAGTTGCCGTATGGAAGTTCTTGGAGGTAAGAGGATGATGAGATGCCTCCGCCCATGTAGGGTGGGGCTGGCCGTGCCGGGTCAAGATTGCTGGAGGCATCGCGCTTGGAGTCAAGCTGATCTTTGACCAGCTTCCAACGCTTCATTGCGAGCTGATGTTATATGAGGAGCTTGGTGAGTGGTAGTTGGCCAGAAGGCAGTGCGAACAACGTCTCGACGATGCGGAGTGCAGAGAAGCAAGAAGTCTAGATTGTCGGAAGCGGCATTGCAGATGCGAGAGTCGAGGTCGAGGATGGGTGGTGGAGATGCTTGAGGAAGGCTTGGCGGATGATGTTGGTAGGGGAAGAGGAGCTCAAAAAGTCGACATGGCTCATTGAGCAACGGATCGGGAAGGGCAAAGGCTTGTGGGGGACGGCAAATTCATGCATCAATTTGCATAACAGACGGCCTTGCAGCAACACTCTGATTCGCCTTTGCACGCTCCATCTATCTCTGTATGGCTCTGATGGCTTCATTGTGACCACCGGCATCTCTCTCTTTAGTGACGCTTGCCGAACCAAGAAAAGTTCCTTCGCTTAGAATGGAAGACTCATTGCAGTCCGCTGCGCACAAACTCGTGCCCTGCTCCACAGGATCACGCTTTGGCCTGAAGTTACGGGATGATATCTCGTTCATTAGTCTGTTGGCCACCCCTGCTGGACGTCGCAAGCATCATTCCGGTCCAATGCCATCATCGGATCAAGTGATGGGAAGAAGGTCTCGACTTGAGCGAATAAACATACTTTTTCCCGAATCAGGTGTTGGTCTTCTCAGCAGTCGCGCGTGTCCCGACTCAGTCATGTGCCGTGTTTACCTTTCCAAATTCTCACTGCGGCCCTTCAAACTCGAAATTCACACTCGTCTTCGAGCAAGTGAATCATTCCTGCCGACCCTCAAGAGCCTGTCTGCAACCGCATTTTCGCTCGCCAACGCCAGAAGAATTCTCTCAAAGAGTACATAAACCAATGCTGGCCTCGCAACTTCTGTTCGTTCCACACCACACTCCCTCCTTCCTGTCTCAAGGTACTTCAAAATTGCCTTTTACCATTTTGAACCATAATTCAGGAAGGGCTATATGGGAGTTGATCTTTCAATTTTTCTCCCCTTCGTCAATATCCAGCTGCGTTTTGGGCTTTCGTAGCATCGACCTTGGGGCACGGCTGGCCTGGAACCATGCACACGCACGTTCATCAGATCACGTAGGAGAGGGCTAAGTATTCAGTCTCGAAGACTTCGATTGCAGCCTCTCTGGATTTGATGCAACTGCGCGACGTGGGACAGGCTTGGCGGTCAAGGTTGGGCTACGGTAGTTCGGACGACTGGTCGAGGAAGGTTTGGACCGGCGGTGCTGAGCATCGTCCTGCCAGCCTTCCTCGTGTTTCACCTGTTCCGCCATTTGCATGCAATGCCATCCCTTCTCAAGATCTCTCAACCCGTTTGTGCTTCTCAATTGATTTCTTGTCACTGTCTTCAGCTGTCGTCGAACGAATTCGTCAATGCAGCAGTTTGAACAGACTCGGATGATGCTGAAAACCTTCCCAATGATGCTACAAGTACAAATATGCGATGACAATCCAGACCAGCTCACTTGCGACGACGTCCCTGAGCAGCACCCTTGCCATTCGCCCCGACCTTGGGCCCGCGCTCCTTGGCCTTGGGCTCGGCCTGAGGCTTGCCCTTTCGGCTCTTGTTCTTGACGTTGGCGTGCGTATAGTAGTTCTCGGCCTTGCGCTTGCTCGTCGTCATCCTCTCGCCCTTCTTTGACTTCTTACGGGGGTCCTCCTCGTCGTCCTCATCAGCAGCAGCGGCGCGTTTGCCGGGCGAAGACTTGGCAGTGGTATCCGCCTCCTCCTCGTCGTCGTCTGCCACAGCTTCGGCGTCCGACTCGCCTTGGAAGACGTCGTCCCAGTTGAGGTCTTCGAGCGCATCGCCCTCGTCATCTTCGTCGTCATCCTCGTCGTCATCGTCTTCGGCGGCATCGTCGCTGTCGAAACTGGCGTCTTCGTCGACAGCCACCTCGGGCACCGGCTCGTCCTCGTCGCGCTCCATCACATAGTCCTCCGGTCGACCGGCCTCGATGTCTTCGCGCGTAAACTTGGTCGCCACCGCAATCTGCTTGAGCGGCTGCTCGACACCCTTGACCTTCTTCCTCTTGAGCAACTTGTCCGTCGCCGCCTCCACCTCCGCATCCGCCTCGACAACCTCTTCGACTGTGGCCTTGGCCTTGCCCTTGTCCTCCGGCATGGCCGGAGCGACAAAGAACGGGATCTTGCCCCTGATCCAGTCGTTGAGCACCATCTTGGCCACCGTCTCCAGATCCGGCTCGCCACCCTTGAGCAGCTTACCCATGCGCTTGGCGATCTGCCCCAGGAAGTCCTCCGAGTTGCTCCACTTCTCCAGACTGTACGTGCGCCTGATGTATTCGGGCTTGACGCGCGATAGCAACGCCGGAATGTGCTCGGCAGGCGTCTCGAGGTTCTCCACCCTCACAACGCCCTTCAGCACCGTACCCGTCTCGGAATCGTGCGCCGACACAGGCACGATACCAGGACAGTCGATGAGGTAGATCCGACGCATGAGCGAGATGTACTGCCACACCTTGGTCTCGCCTGGGATCGGCGCCACATTGCACACCTTCTTCTTCTTGAGCGTGTTGATGATCGACGACTTGCCCGTGTTGGGGTAGCCGACGAAGCCGACGCTGATCTGCTTCTTGTCCGAGTGAAGAACGCTGAATTGACGAAGAAGCTGGATGAGCGAACCTTTGCCGAACGAGTTGTTGATGTTGGCGTGGAAGGCGATCGTCGGATAGTCTTTCGAGAGGAGCTTGACCCATCGAGCCTAGAACAGCAGCAAAGCCATCGTAAAAACAAGGGTCAGCAATGACGCTCTGCAATCCATAACAAGATGAGCGAGAGCGGGAGAAATGTTGGTTCCATGACTACGAGCACGGCGTAGAAGAAATTGGAGCGCCGTAAGCTCAACTCATATAGGAACCCCGACGTCGACGCTCCAGGCCCTCCCGGTCTGCCCGGCCTTTATCGGCGGAAGAAGGTCTGGGAGTGGGCATGTCCCGAACGCCTCTCGACCCGGAAGTCGAGAGGGGAGACATAGCTATGAGGGGGAGATCGTATCGACGCCGTTCTTCTTCCACATTCGTAACAGTTTTTGCGCCACTGACGTCGCTTCTCCGAAGAGGGGGCGACGGCACAGTACTTGACATGATTGTGGGGTGTTCGTCTTGAGGCGAAAAGAAATAGGGAGAAGAAGAGACAGGAGAGTGAGATGGAAACTTACAGTGACCCAGGTGGGGACAAGATCGACCTTGTTGAGGAGGAAGACGAGGTGCTTGTGTGGCTTCTCGTCGCGAATGTGCTTTTCGACGCTGCGGCATCGAGTGCCCATGGGATCACGCGCGTCGAGAACGTGGATGATGACGTCGGACGAGTCGATGACCTTGTAGAGCTCACCCCAGATACGTCTGGATTGACCTTTGCTGTAGATGGGCTCGGATCGACCGCGGGTGACGGGGATCTCGTAGAGCTCGTCTGCATCGGCGGTAAATCCGTTGGCGGATCGCTCAGCGCTGGAGCCGACCTCGTAGTCAGAGGGAACGAGGCCGACACCGGCGGCTTTGGCTTCGAGAGCAGCTTGCTTCACGTCGGCAGCCTCACCAGCCTGCGCACTGCTCATGGCGAGCTCTTCGAACGAGCTCATGCCGCCATCGAGACGAGGACGCTTTCGCTGCGCGCCGGGACCAAAGGTATCTGAGTAGGGCTCGAGGGTGGTGAGAGAAGGAGCCTTGCCCTTGCCAGGGTCTTGGATGAGCGACATGGGCAGCTTGTTCCTGCGCAAAAGCACCGAGTACGGGTCGTTAACACGCGAGCCGAGCGAGGTTCGGAAGTGGTCGAGCGCATCCTGGGAGATGACGCGGGTGTTGCCGAACCATCGCTTGTCAGGCTGGACACGGCCAGGCTTTGCTTCGCTGCTCTGGAACTCGGCGGCCTGGATGATCTTTCCGTTCTTGTCGCGGATGGCCTTGGAGGCGATGCCGTCCTTGGCGAGAAGCTTGACGACCTTGGCCTTCTTGGCATCGCGGTAGAAGTTCTCACCCTTGACACGCTTGATGCCGGTGGACTTTGTGTTGTTTTTGGAGGGGCCTCCTTTGACGACGGCCATCTTGTTTGTGCTCGATGAGGGGCTTGACTGCTATGCTTGTGGGTATATGTATTGCTGTGCTGGATAGATCAATTGCAAGTCGGGGCGCGGACAGATCTGAAGTACGGATGGGTGTTGACGACGGCCTCGGATGACGATCGTATGTAAGAAACTCGACCTTGCTGAACTGAGTCTTCGCTCCGAGTGAGCTGAGTGCGTTTGCGATCAGATGCTGTCACCGACGATGGCAGAATGGCTCGCAGATGAGCAATGGGTGACCAGAGGGTGAGGAGAAGGTAGAGGAGAAGAAGGGCAAAGCTGGAAGCAAATTTGAGCTGAGCCTCAACCGCAAAAATTTCGGTTTTCTTCTTGCTTTGCACGCCTCGCAAAAGGGAAATTTTTGAACCCTTTTCGCTCACTTTTTTTTTTGGTGACACTCCACTCTCTCACTCGGCCGTCTAGCAAAGGCGCAGCGCAGGTGGCACGCGGCCCGCAATTAGAGCTCCGTTTGGACCCTGAACTGCCCCGCTCTTGATGGCATCTCGCTATCAACTGCGATCTGCTCGACACCATTCAGCGCGTCTGTCTTAGCTCAGGCAAGAGAGAGCTCATCTGAAAGCGAGATGCAGGCCGAATCGAGCACAGGCACTCTGCCAGGTCTCTCGACGCAGACCAAGCTGGACAAGCCCTGTCGATACTATCTTCGGTCAGGTCGATGCAGGAGGGGAGCCAAGTGTCTCTTTTCTCATGACGAGACCCGGCGTCCGGTTCAGCCTGTAGATGCGGCGCCCTCAGCGACGGATGCAGGACCCAGCAGCTCTCGTCTGTCCGCACAGGCTTCAGCATTTGAACCGGATTCCTCGTCTCGCTCCACATTGTCGGCAAGCGCCACTGACTTTCTGCCTACCGCGCAGAATGACTCCGATGACGACGATGCCTGGCAAGATATCCCTTCCGAGCCCTCTGCAAAGGCACCTCGACCTCGATCAAACCTGAAAGGCGTCCCCGCATCCGTCACCTCAAACACCCTCCCGTGCTCCATCTGCATGGAGCTCCCCACCGTCTACGCCCAACACCCCAACTGCGACCACCACTTCTGCCCACCCTGTCTCAATCGGTGGCGGCGTCAGCACACCCAGGCCAAGAACAAGGACTGTCCCGTCTGCCGCACCGCTTCCCGGTTCACCTTCGTCACGCCCCAACCCTTCACCGGCGCCGCGCGCACACTTGCGCTCGCCCGTTTTAGGGAGCGAGCCGCACAAACACCCTGCAAGAACTTCGAAAAGAGTTTGGCATCGCGGAAGGGAAAGGAGCCGTTCTGCATGTTTGGCGACGAATGCATGTATAAGCACGAGGTCAAGGGGAAGGAGTTCAAGTTCGGGAGCGGGAGGGTGAGGATCAATAGGGGCGCAAAGGGGAGAAAAAGAGTCGCGAGGACAACGACGGGGTCCAGGAGGAGCATTGGTGCCGAGTTCTTCGCGAGGATCAGGGACATGGATGAGAGGGTGAGGATCTTCAGGTCCAGTCGGTCGCTGACAAGTGGCATGGGGAGCCAGCTGACTCTCCTGCGAGGATGACACTTCTCACTTTCGATTCGCAGCCAGCAATACGATTTCAGTCGCTCCTTCGATGCAAACCTCATGAGATTGTTGGTGCGTATGCATACGAAAGCTGGCCACAGTACCTCTGCTAGGCAATCAGCAGCTCGATGTTCCTCTTGATCCACCAAGCTCCAATCCTGACGGGATCCCGCAAGAACGCCGCATACGTCTCCTTGCCATCCTTGAACTTGCTCCCTGCCTTTCCACTCGCGCTGTACACCGTCGACCCGACGAGGCTTTCCGAGAACGGATCCGCCCGGTCCACCGACTGAGCCCAGCTCCTGACGTGTTTCGGATCGATCGGTTTCTGCGCTGCGATCTGCTCCTCCGTAAACAGCGTTCCGTGCAGTCCGTACGGCACACGTTGGGGTAGCTTGACGCGGCACACGACGTCTCGCATGTTCTTCGCATCGATGATCCACAGCTCGCTCGTTGCGCCCGGAAGCACGTCGCCCGTGGAGGGATGCAGTCCTGTCGCCTCGTCAAACACGTAGCATACGAGCCAGCCGTCGTCTTCCTCGCAAGAGCCTGTGCGTCGCGGTACAAACGTCGTTTCTTGCGCATACCAGCCTCGGGGCATCTCGAAGATCTTGATCGCATCATCCGGCGTAGCGGTACCATCGCGTTGCGCAGAGAGCACCTCCTCGACAGTCCGAGTATCCACGCTGTCCCCCGCACGCAATCGACCTTGACCCCACATCGCCTTACCCTTGCGGATGAGAGAAGCCGCGTCGATCTTGACCAGCGCATCGATCTTCGCGGCCTTGCCGAGCCCGGCATCGAACGTCCCGTCGCGCATCGACGTGCCGTAGACGTAGCGCGCCTGCTGCATCGAGTACTCCTCGTTGATCGTCGGGAACTCGAACGGCACATCGGAGAGCGCGAATTCGTGGCTTACCATGTTGGTGTCAGAACGCTCCAGGTCGAAACGCCAGTAGTAGAGCTGACACTTTTCAGGACAATTCGGTGGCGGTAGGACGTGCGATGGCGGAAGCAAGTTTCCGGCAGAATAGACGAGCGTAGCGCTGTTGAGTCGGCAACCGAGCATGTTGATGCCCGTAGTGCCGGCCTCCTCCGCACCGAGCTTGCCTTCGTCGTTCCAGCTGTTCGCAGTGTGATACACGCAGCACGCCTCGGGACTCTCGAACCAGCGCACCTCCTCCGGTGCGTATCGCGGCAGAACTCCGAACCGACACGCCTGGGTTGGGTCGTAGTGCAGAATCGGCTTGCCACGAACGAGATTCATCATGTCGAGCGAGAGCGGCACGTCGATGATGACCGTGTGCGTCGAGGTGGCGCCAAAGTCGTGCATCATCTTGGGCTGTTTGAGCCCACGCACCGCTTTGCCCTTGATCGTTCTCGCGTCAGTTCCTTGGAGAGATTGCTGCGATCGACTAGGTGGGATGACGCTGATGCGCAGGTAGGGCGGCTCGAAGCACATGTGGTAAAGAAGAAGCTCCTGAGTCTTGGGGTCGACTTTCGGGTGGGCGGTGGTGAATTCGCGCAGCATGCTGATGATGGGCGGTCCACCGCCGAATCCTTTCTTGTCGCTTTTGCTAGTGATCGCCTTTCCGCTCTTCTCATCGAATGCCTGATCCTCGTCATCGTCCTCGCCCGTGTACCAGCCCGCCGTCTCGAGACCAGGTAGCATGACCCGCATCGGCGGTCCACTCTCGCAGCCCGCCATCGCCTTGCCGTCATGCCAGAAGACACTGGTGTTGGCCACGCTAATGCGCTTCAGCTTCTGGTCGCTGCCGAGACCGAGACCGGGCAACCAGGTGAGCATGGAGAGGATGAAGGTGCGGATGATCTCGCACATGAGCCAGAAGATGGACGTGTGTGGGTTGACGAGCGTCGCGATGCTCGGCACGAAGGGTAGCCGTGAGTGCTCTGGTGTCGAGAGCAGCAGATCGGTGAGGATGAACCGGTTGAGGAAGCATGGTTGGATATCGCCTTCGGGTGTGCGTCGGAAGAGGACGCCGGCTAGCATGCCGTCTGCATCGAACCAGTGCGCATCGCGGTCCAGCTCCGAGTTGGCTAGCGGGTTGCCTCCATTGCGAACGTATTGGCTGCCCGCAAACTCTTTCGGTATTGTGCCTTCAAAGAGACAGTCTGTGAGTGGGATCTCGGTGGTGACGGGTGCAAAGTTGCCCGAGAGGTATGGGTGGACGTATTCCTTTTTGGACGTTCTTCGTCGGGCGAGGACTGGCCGCCGAGGGATATGTGACGGTCGTGAAGGCCCAGCTTCCGCTGTCTTTTCGTCGCCCAGCAGCAAGGGTGTTCGTGAAGACGATGGCGGGCACGCAGAAATTTCCGTCAGAGGCGGAGGTGATGGTATCGGGATAGTCGGCGCATAGTGCTGATGTGAATGTGTCCTCTTCATTGAGGCAGAGCGTCGTTTGCTGTCCTGTGCGTCGTTCATCTTGGATGGAGGCTGCTAGGCGTAGCGATGAGGCCTGTCGACGAGAGCACAATCAAGACACCACGTTGGAGATGGAAGAGAAAGGGTCGTGATGGGTATCAGAGAGTCATGAGGTGGAAGGAAGGAAAGGTAGATTGTTGCAACAGATGGAAGAGGCTGATGACCGGTAGCTTGAAATGTCAAGAACGCTTAAAGATCGGAGAGCGAAAGGCAGAACTCGATCAGCGCAACAGCTGCGACATGGTCAGCAACAGCAGCGGCGGTGAAAAGGTGACTGCAAGGCGAGAGGGTCCAACTGCGCACCCTCGGAAGGGTTGCACCGACGGCAAGTGTTCTGACTGTTCCGGGAGAGCATGCTTTCTCACCGAAGAAGTGCGATCTGCTGCGCCAGAAAAGTGACGGCAGCTCTCTGCCAAAAATGACGTTTTGCAGGCTGCAGCGCGCTCGATGCTGACAGATTCTAAGCGAGATGAGAGGCACTTCGTCGCGTGGACAGGCTGGAAGGCTGCGACGATCTTGGGCCCGAAATCGAGGGTTCTGTGCCGTAGAAAATGCAGGGTCGAATGCAAGCCTCTGCAGAACAAAGCAATTCTCCGATCCTCTCGTCCCCCTCGACTTTGAGGCTAAAGCGCATGCTCAAGCTCGCCTCCTGAGCCTTATATGGCAGGGATGTGCTTGATCTATGCTTGCTTGCTCTGTATCATCGTTAACACAGTGGGGCTTTACACCTTCCAAACCAGGCTTCACTGCACATCGAGCTGGAAAAGTCTCACCAAAAACGCTGCTGCTGTCATGACGTCAGCTCTGCATTTTGCGCGTCTGCAGCGAAAACGAAGGATCAAACATTTTAGAAAAATTGATGCTGATGCTGGCCAACCGCTTCTGCCTGAGCGGCCCGCTTTCGCTTCCAACGACGAACAGCATCGTCAAAGAATGCTTTCTGTTCCATCGGAGTCATAGCATTGACCGCTGCTGCCAGCTCCTCCTCGGTCACGTTCTGAAGCTCGGCTATTTCGTGCAAGCTGGGCGTACGGGTGGGTGCGGTGTCGTTACCTACAGCACGACAGAGGCCTTGTTCTGCATCCACCATTAACTGCGTCTCTTCTTGCGTGGCTGCGTCATTCGTAGGAGGCACTCTTGATCGTGGTGGCGGCCAAACAGCTGCAGTCGCTTCTTGCTTGACAGTCGCTTTCTTTGAGCCACTGGATGAAGCTCTAGATGCGCCTGGCCGCTGTTCCGCTTTCCGACTGTCGGAAGTCACTCTGGATTGTACACTTCTTCGTCGCTGAGGAGACGCCTTGCTGAGCTGCGCCACGTCTCGATACAGTGCAGCCTCGGCAGCGCTGTCGCCTACCAGCGCTGCATGATCGTGACTGTAGGCAACCCCGATGCCTTCGAGTATACTACGAATGGGATCCGCGCCAGTGGCACTGGGAGTTTGCAAATTCGGGTCGACATTGGTCACATCATTCGTCTTGTCCGTCTGTTCGCTCTCAGCACGCTGAGTGAGAGCTGCTTCCACGCTTGCTTGGTCCTCGAGCGAGCCCGCCTTGAGATACTCCTCTAAGGCGAACGTGACCTCCGATATGTTGCATTCGTCGATGATCGACTTCATGGCAAGGCTGCTCTCGTGAAGCGTGAACAGGTTTTTGCATCCGAACAGCTCCCCGAGGCTGCCCTGATCGCCCGCTACGCCTTCGAAGTAGCGCCTCTCTTTTGTGGCGTTGTACCCGATCTCCATCTGTTGCTGCTTGTATAGTTGTCGACCATAGATGACTTCCTCGAGAGAGCCGGCTCCGATGAGACGATAGACGTAGACGTCTCGGGATTGGCCGAACCGATACGCTCGATCCATGGCTTGCAGATCATGGGAAGGGTTCCAATGCGGATCGAAGACGACGACGCGATTCGCCGCTGTCAAATTGAGACCGGTGCCGCCTGCCGTGGTCGAGATGAGAAAGACAAAGATGCTGCTGTCCTGATTGAATTGATTGACGAGCTGCTGCCTTCGCGGCTGCGGCGTGGTCCCGTCGAGCCTGAGAAAGCTGTGACCTTCGCGCGCCAGGAAGAACTCGACGAACTGCAGCAGTCGCAGATTGGTCGAAAACAATAGAACCTTGTCTCCATCGGCATGCCACTGCTCCAGTAGACCGGCGAGCACCTTCCACTTGCCGCAGAATTCGGGATTCATGCCGTTGGCAGCGTTGCAGCGCTTGCCTTGCCAGTTGTCCGGGAACATGAGCTGGACGTACGACAGCTGTCGCTCGTACCTCTCGACTCGATCCGGCTCTTTCGAGCTTGCATCTTCTGGGTCCGGAAAGACCAGCGCGACGTGATTCGAGCATTTCTGAAGCAGGTAGATGTACTTGAGCATGTTTTTGCTCCAGGATTCTCCCTTCGAGTCACGTTTGAAGCAGCAGTTCTGGCGTCGGTAGGCGAGGCCTGTGTCCGGATCGAGTCGTCCACAGTCGCAGGGATCGGCGTGTCGTTTCATGAGGTCGACCTCTTCCTCGGATAGGATGCGCTTGTAAACGTCCAGCTGCGTGGGAGTGAGCGGGCAGAAGACGATCTTGTCGAATTTGCTTGGCAGCTGATCAGCGATCAGAGCTTTGGTGCGGCGAAGAAAGAAGATGGGCAGCACATTCTTGACGAGCTTCTCGGCTCGGGTCCTCGCATCGGCGATGCGTTCTGGATCCGCGCCGCGCCGCTGACCGTGCTTGAGCGGCTCCTCGATCTCGGTGATCCATTCCTTGACCGTCCCCAGGAGCCCAGGATTGGTCCAGTCGGCCAGCGTGTACAGCTCGCGGTATGTGTTTTGGATTGCCGTGCCAGTCAGCGCGAATCGCGCTTTGCACTTGAACGTTTGCATCGCCTTTGTCATCTGCGACATGGGGTTCTTGAGCTTGTGAGCCTCGTCGATGAGCACGCAGGAGAGGTCGAGATCGCGCAACTGCTCGATTGACAGTGACGCCGTCTCGTGGCTGGTGATGAGGATATCGAGTCGGCCGCGACGGAACGATTCGAGTGCGTCCTTGGCGCGAGACCCGCTGAAAGCAGCATGCTCGAAATAGCCCCACGTATCGAGCTCAAGACGCCAGTTGTCGATGACGGAGCTCGGGCAGATGATGAGGCACGTGGGCCAAATGCCGTTGGCGCGATGGTACCCTGAGCCTTGCCTGTCGCTGCGCACGGCTTCAATTCGGCGGTCGGCATCCTCTTCTCTGCCCGTCTTGCCCATGATGGCCGAGAGGAATGCAATGACCTGTATGGTCTTTCCGAGACCCATATCGTCGCCGAGCAAGGCGCCACGTCCTTCGGCATAAGACTTGTACAAGAACCCGACGCCTTCGCGCTGGTAGGATCGAAGAAAGCGATTGATGCTTTGAGGTACCTCGATGCCCGGTGCGAGCGACAGAGGACCGATGGATCCGAGCTCGGGGGGAATGGGGAAGGGGGGCTTCTGGCCGTGAGCGTTGTCGGAGGACGCGGCAGAAGTTTCCACCGGAGTCGGTCTGTCGATGGACGACTTGGAAAGCTGTTTCGGCGCTCTAACGGCAAGAGATACTTCGTCCTCTTCGTCGCTTGTCTGACTGGCTCCAACAGTCAACGAAGAGCTCTCGACGTGGAGCAACGGCAACGACGCATGGCCATTGGTGTTGATGCTTAAGGCCTGTTCTGGCTCGTCGTCGCCGGTGTCCGAGTCGATACATCTTTGACTTCCAGGAGGCGACCTGAGCGTCGGTGATTCGGCGGAGATTTTGCGCAACATCCCGGGAGATGAAGAGCCCTCAGGCTTGTGCCTTGCGCGCGATAGTGGGAGGACCAATTCATCTTCTGATGAGGAGGACGACAGAGACGAAGACGGTCTAGGTGAGCGCTTCAATGTCGGGGCTGAATGGAAGCCGTCGTTGTCGGAGCTAGGCGCGGAGCGCGGCGCTGAGCCATAGTGATTGCCCTTTTGATGTGCGGAGGATGTCTCGATGAAGTCGTCGGCAGCCGTCAGACCGAGCAAGTCTCGGAGCGTCGTTGCAGTGTGAGCAGACGCAGTCACGTCGGGTTGGAGTCGTCGACGTTTGCGCTTCCCCGAACGAGCTTCGACCTCGCCACCGTCGATGCCAAAGTCGTCATCGCTACTGTCGAGTCCGAGGGGAGAGGAGGTCGGACTTCGGATCGAGACTCTTTTCCGCAGCATTGCGGGTGTGACGGCATGGTTAGAGGCAATGGGTTTGGGTCACAGCATTGCTCCGGATGCGTCGTGCGGCTTCTTGGTGTCAAGACGGCATTTGCGAGGTGGCAGACTTGAGCCTCGTTGGTATGGACTTGTTCGTGGTGAAGGCTCAGATCAATGCTCAGCAGTTGCTGAACAGTTGAAAAGTGATGGTGTCGAAATGGGCCTCAGAAACTCAGGGTCCAAAAATCGGCCAAGGAGAGACCTTGATTATGTCATCCTTATGTGAAAAAGATTGCATATGCTTGCCCTTCATCCTGGCTCGCTCGCAGTGGCCCAAAGTGCTACGATGACACAGCTCAAAAGCCCTGACATTGACGACTTGAGCGCGGCGCGAGGCAGCTGAGATGCTTATCTCGAGAGTGTCGTGATGGGTACGGGCCGGCGGGTGGTCATGCATTGCACTGCACGCCCTTACCTCACTCAGGAGAAAAGAAGAGGCTCAGGGAAGGCCACAAGCCACCAAAAGAACCTTCGTCCGAAGCTTTTTTTCAGACGGAGATCTGAGGCCACCAACCAGGCCTGCAGGGTCGCGCGTGGCTCGCGTCATGCTTTTGCATGACCAGCTCATTGTTCTCACCGGCAGCTACTGTATGGAAGCCATTAGCCTGGACCTGGGTCGCTTACGTTGCAGTGGGAGAGGCCAGGATTCGCTCGATGCTGCTCAATGCATGCCTAGGGCTCTCACACACACCCTTCGCACTGATTTGCAAGGCGCAGAATGAAACGACGCGCACGGAACTGCGTGGACCGCATGTCTCGCCTTGAGCCAATTTGACAGCCTCGACCTCGACCTCGTTTCGAAGTGAGCTGATCTGCGTTGCTGCTCACGACGAAACCCTGCGAAGGCTGGGTCGACCAAGCAATTTCTCGACTGCCAAGTCTCTTGTTCGGAAACTATTCGAATGTGCGCGGCTGCGATTCATAGAAAGCGGCAATACATTGCCTCGCGCAGCTGGTCAGCGCTTGCCACAGAGGTCTTGTTCTTGATCAGCCGCGCAGTCCACTGGAGTTCATAGGCACAGTGACCATCGAGTCTAGACATTGCCAGCTATCCGGAGCACAGAGAGAGAGTGTGTGTCAGCCACCGCGAGATCGACATCCGAACGATCAACGGACAGTCAATACTGTAAAAACAAGAATAAAAATACGTCGCGGCCAAGCTGCCCTGCCGTAACCTGCTCGAAATTTGACCGGTGACGGTTTCCGGAGCGACCCAACTCAGCGTTGCAAGGTCATGATGGACGTTCAGCCAAGATGGGCGTAGCGCAGCCGCAGTGGTCTGCCTATGCCATTGGTCGTTACCCCACTCGCGGCAGTGTGCTTCCGTGGAGACGCAGGAGCCTCACAACACGAGACTACGCCTGTACACGGATCGCTAGCGGTCGAGTCGCTACGCACTGGGATCGTCCGGTCGAGATCCCAGCTTTCAATGGTCAAAGGCGCGACCTGATGGCTGATAGCTTGTCCGGCAACACGCTG
>NW_015961970.1:1003557-1222880 GCF_000497045.1 Kalmanozyma brasiliensis GHG001 | reverse complement strand
GGGGGGGGGGGGGGGGGGGGGGGGGGGGGGGGGGCTTACCTGGATGACCTGAACTGACCTGGCAAGAAAGGTAAATTGGCCGAGCATATGGCAGTCCATCGCGCGGCTGGCAGAGCACCGCCACGGTCAGAGCACAGGCGAGCAGCTTTTGGCGCTCGTTTTCAACGTCTGCGATCACGACCAGAAACCAAAGAGCGACAAGCCAAGGGATCGGCAGACCCTGACCTGGACTGGACCCTCGTCTCGGAACAGGCTAAAAGACGGGGCGTAGCGAGCTTGTGTGGTACATGCCGTATGTCAGCGAGGTCATCTCACTGCTGCGCGCAGTCGAGTCTCATCCAGCAATCATTACAGTATGCCTGCAATCTCGTTGAGAACGGCGTGGAAGAAAACTGTGACCGTGCTGTGCAGCACCCAGCAGCGTGGGTGTGTGTTTCGCTTCGACGGCTCGCCACTGCCGGCCGTTTAGCGTGAATTGATTTTCGACTCGCTTGCACGCTGGTGTGATGCCGTGTCGAATTCACGCCTGACTTCTGTTTTGACCGCCTGCCGTGAGCCTGCATTTTGGCCGTAGAGTTTGCTGCTGCCCCTTTTCTGCGCTCGCTCGCTGCCTGGCTGCCTCGCTTTTGTCTGTTGGCCGATTTCGAACAGAGTCTTGGCCCTAACTCGCTGCCTGCACCGCTCCGAGCTAACTTGGCCTTGCCCTTGCCCGCCCCTCTTGGCCCTGCCCCCCCTCTCAGAGTATATATGCCACGCCCTTCTCCAACATCCATCCGTCACTTCCCACCACCTTTTCATCTTTGCATCTGCTCCGTATTCATCCCCTCTCTCTCTTCATCAAACCTCAACACACACCTCTTCATCAAAATGGTCAAGATCGCCTCCGTCGCTGCCGCTGCCGTCGTGCTCGCTGGCTCCGCCTCCGCCCTGGCCACCATCAACACCCCTCCCTCGATCACCCAGTGCCAGCCCGCCTCGCTCCAGTGGTCCAACGCCCAGGGTACCGTTCGTATCAACGTTCTCCCCGGTGGCCAGGTCTCGGCTGCTCCTATCGAGTCGCTCCCCAACCAGTCTGGCGCTTCGGGCAGCTACGCCTGGACCGTCAACATCGCCTCGGGCACCAACATCACCCTTGCCATCACCGATGACACTGGTGCTACCAACTACGCCTCGCCCCTCGTCGTTCTCTCGTCGTCCGACTCTTCGTGCATTGGCGCTGCCGCTACCGGCTCATCGGCCTCGAGCTCCGCTACCTCGTCGGCCGCCTCGTCCTCGTCGTCGAGCCGTGCTGCCAGCTCCACCGTGACCAGCTCGGCTGCCAGCAGCTCTTCGGCTGCTCAGTCCTCCACCTCGAGCCGCGCCTCCAGCTCTTCGGGCAGCGCCGCCCCCGCCCAGACCTCGTCGGCTTCCAACGGTGCCGCCGCCTTCTCGCCCGCCACCGCTGGTCTCTCGATCCTCGCTGCCGTTGGTGCCCTCGTTCCCTTCCTTTAAACGAAGGATCGATTGGTCTCTGGCCGCACGCAGGCACTCCTCTCTGATGACTGGACAACTAGGAATGCAAGGCCGAGTTTGGCATAGGCTAATTTACCCCAGTCAGCCGTGATGCAAGTCATGGCTTCTTCTGCCTTGTCAAGCCCGGCCTTGCACTCCCTTCCGAACTTTGACTTGGCCTTCTAAAGCTTTTCGCTTCACACTCTTGTCGTCTGTCCATATCTCAACGAATTCAAACCGTCATTCATGCCCTTTGCCCTTTTCATATCGATGCATCGGATCGTCTCATTGTGATCTGAGTTTGTGCAGTGCTTAGCGAGGTGCAGCATGTGCCTGTTCATTCTTTTGGAGTCGGTGAGATCTGTGTCGGTTCCTACAGCGTGTGAGAAAGTCAGACACAGAAAGCCAGGCACGAGAAGAAGCGTGTCCCCGAAGAACGACCTTCGGGATGGCCCTAGAGGTTTGGCGCTGCTCGAGCTGGAGAGATGGCGACGAAGACGCGCCGCAGGGGCCACCTTTTTTTCCTTCAATCGATTTTCTTCTCCTTTTCCTCCTCAAGCGAGCCAGCCCACTCATCGAGCCATCTGAGACCTGTCGCGACCCTGGGCTGGACCCGTGATCTTCCTTCTTCCTGTCTTTGTCTATTCTTAGCACGACCCACCTTTGCTCACGGGCTCGGAGTCGATCAACCCACGATATCGGCCCCACCAGCTTTGAACGTATGGCCAAACGAGACTCTTGCCGACTGCATTAGTGTAGCCGGGGAGGTTGGGCGCGGATCACACTCGAAAGCGGGAAGAACGAACCAAGTGTATGTCTCACTCTTGAACGGCTGAGGCTGTGCAAATTGGGCCTGATCTCGCAGCCGCTGCCGAGAAATTTCGCCACTTGAAACTGCGAACACACGTAATCCCACAGTGTGCTCGCGTTTGAGATTGGAACTCAAATATGCGCGTTGCGATCTGAGCCGCGTTCGCAAGCCTATCGATTCCAGTCTTTCACGGCAGCATCGCCGGCCTTCGCAGGCAAGCGCTTGAGGGGGGAAAAGGTCGGCTTTTGATTCCGCAAACGTGTCAGATCGTCAGAAAGCGGTTCTTCGCAAAGACCCTGGATCGGGTTGATCATCCTGACCAAACGCTGGCTGTGCTCTCTTTCCTGCAGCGAGGTCCGTTGCACAGCTTGACAGCCTGCCTTGTCGGACCGACGAGCTGGCCATCGGGTCGAACCGACGGCTCTCTTGGGGTCAGTGACGAGTCGTATGCTTCCTCGGAGGCGGTGTGCCCCGCTCGCCGGGGTCAGCTCCGTGCGGCATGCTAGCAACAGCGAACTCCTTTCACCTTGCAACAGGCTGTGCGTCAAACAACTCGGGTGTCTCGGTCACCATCGTTCCAGGTCTGCCTTCGCGTAGAGGTTGGACAGCTTGAACAAAGCTGTGGGTTCGCCGGTCGTTGACCCCGCCACGTACAACCGAGGCGGTGCATTCAACACACCCGTCGAAGCTGTGCCCCTTCGGTTGGCGTCCAAGCAAAGATCATCCCTCGGAGCCTCCGCGGCGACCCCCACGGCTGTGTTTCACTGCAGCCGCATTTCGAACATGGCTCCCCCCTTCCTCTGCACGGCGTCCAATTGACCGGTCTCTTTGACTCCAGCTTTCAGCCCATGGTGCCTGCCCGTCGACCGAGGATCGCTTTCGGGCCCGATAAGCAGCCCTTCCCGATCGAATTCCGAAGATCGCAATGGGCCCTCCGGATTCAATCCAGGCTTGCCGGACGGTGCATGCTGACAGAGAATAGGGTTGCATTGCATACAAGTACAGAGAGTTACACGGGTCGAAGATGTGTGTGGGCGTCGAGAAGGTGAAATGGTGTGGACGGAGAGAACGTCTGCAGCCTTGTATCGAATAGGCGAGTGGATGTGGACGCCGATCATCAATCGAGTCGACTGTATGTCGAAAGTGTCACGTGTGACGAAGCCTCGATAGAGCAGCGTTCTGTGTCGGTACGCCGACTATCGTCCATCGTCGTTGGCCACATCCTCACAAGCGTCGATCCACAACGAGTAAACATCGATCGGCTGATCCAGCGGGTTGGTGTCGGCGGAAAACTTCTGGCCGCAGATCTTGCAGGACAGATAGCCGATCCTCGCCTTGTCGTCGCTGTGTCATCGTCCAAAACTTAGAGGTCAGCACGGCGCTTCGAACAGGTGCAGAGAGTAGTGGCGATTGGAGGTTGGAAGTTGGAAATTGGAGGTTGGAGGGGAGAAGGCTTACATCTTGCACGAAACCGCCTTTTCGTGGTTGCAAAAGAGACAGGTGAAGACCGTATCTGTATCGTTTGGAAGGGGTGGAGGGAGTCAGTAAGGCGTGACAAGGCGGAGGGGCTGGCTGTGTGGGATGGCGAAGCGCTTACCGAGCGGAGCAGGCTTCTTGGCGCCACCGGGCTTCTTGGACGAGCTCTTTCTCTTGCCCATGATGCGATTGCGATCGACGACGGTGAGAGCAGTCGATGGATAGCGGCAAGGAGCAAATGCCAAAGCGCGAAGAGTTGATGTCTCGCGAGCCACTTTCTCCACAGTGCCGACTCCCGGAAAGGTACGCTTAGTAAGCGCTGCATAATCCAAATTTTGCCCATTCCTACATTTGCCTTTCTTGTCCAACTGCGCACCTACTCCAACCCTCATCCTCCATCACACCATACACCGGGAGCACCATGCCAGTAGCAACATCAACCACGCTCTCTGTAGCGTCGACCAGCGCGGAGGGGAAAAACATCTGGGTCGCTGCGGGCGAAGGCGACCTCGCTCGCGTTCAGCAGTGCGTCGATATCGAACACATCTCCCCCACCGCACCGGACGAGTTCACCTACACCCCCCTACACGCCGCCGCCTCCTACGGGCATCTCGACATCCTTCGTTTTCTATTGTCACATCCGTCTGCGCCGGAAAAGGCGGTGGATACGACCGACGAAGACCTCGACACCCCCCTGTTCGTCTGCGAGACCGTCGAGACTGCCAGATGTCTCATCGAGGAGTTCGGCGCAGATGCAAGGCATAAGAACAGCGAAGGACTGACAGCGGCACAGCAGGCGATGGAGAACGAACACGAGGACCTGGCACGGTACTTGGCGAGCGTCACGGGCGAGTCACTCGACGCAGCGGAGGAAGAGGAAGAGGAGGAGGAGGAAGTGACGGACGAGCCAGCTGCGACACAAACCGAGGAGGACGCCAGAATCGACGCACAGACGGACGCGCTCATGTCCAGGGTAGGCGAGATCATGACGAGGGCCGAGAGAGAGGGAAGGGACCCCGAGCCGGAGCTGCGCGAGCTCGTGAGCGAGTCTGTCCTGCGTCAGCTCGTAGAGGGTATGAATCGGTCGAACCCATCCAACACCGACAACACTGATACCCTCTGAATCGCACGTTGCATCAATATCACGTCGCCCTTGCATCAGGCTCATGTTTCATAATCGATACCACACAACCTGTGCAGCACGAACGACTGTGATTCTGATTTCATGGAGAGACAAGAGTGAATGACAGTATGAAGAGACTGGGATCCGCTGCTGATCAAAGGATCGAAGAGAGTGTCTGGACACAAGATCTGCTCTTGTTGAAGAGCTGAAGAGCTGAATCCTGGAGACGGGCCAAGAAACGACCGTGTGGAGTGGGTTATCGAGAAGGGCAAAGGAAGGGAAGGAGGAGATAGACCGATGGAGACGTCGTAGCGAAACTATTCATACCAGGTCGGTCTTGCTGGAGGGTTCGCGCACCGCGGCCGAAACAGAGCGTCGCGACGGTGTCACAGGTGGAGGAGCTAAGCCGCGCTGCATCTCGCCTCGTGCTGCACCTGGAGGATTCTCGATGTCGTGATCATGGCAAGTCTTCAGCTCGACGCGCGCGGGGTGTGGGAGGAAACACTTTGCGTCCATGTCGAGGAGGGGCAGGCTCGGTGTTGAAGAAGCGTGCCTGACGTAAGAAGAAGTTCGGCGAGCCGCCACCTGATCTCTCTTGACAGAACTTGAAGCTGTTCTTGGTCGGCTGGGTGAGATGCTGACAAAAGCCGTGCTTTGAATGTTCATGTGAGGCGGATGCGATGATACTGATGAGAAGTCGGCGGACAGACTGGACCTTCTCGAGATCTTGCCGCTCTGCTGTCCGAAGCTCAAACTCGAGACGGATGGCTTGTGCATCAATAGGTCGCTTGCGCTGTCATCCCGACTTATATATTCGAGTGCTTGATGCTCCAAGAGCTGGGTCGAAGTAAGGCTGGACCGAACAAATACCTTGCGCGGCGCCTCGGGAGCGAGCAGAGGCACTGTGCCGAAAGGAGTGGCGAAATGGATATGGGCAGGGTCTGTGAGGCGAAGGTCTGATCCTCTCTTCGTGCTCAGAGAGCCTGTGGAGCCAGTAGGACCATGCATGTCCTCTTCTACGACGCTGCCATGTCGCTTTTCGCTACTTGTCGCGCCTTTCGCACCGTGCGTCGTCGACCCAGACAAGCACATTGCGCCGCCTTTCCGAAAGCCTTGGCACTGGCTTCTGCTTGTCGGCTCATTCTTCCCTGCTCGACCTGATGGTCCGGCGCACCGTGGCGAAAAGAAGGCCTTGACGGTTCTCACCGACCTAGTGGAGTAGGTGATGCGGGAGGCTTCCTCGTCCGGCACGTCGATGCTGAGAGATGGATCGAAGGATCGTTGCACTATGCAGAAAGCGACGAGGGAGCCGAATAAGACTATGGACCAGGAGGCAAAGAGATGGGCCATCATGTCACAATGAGCGATCTCATTTGTGCGTGCGGCACCGTACAGTTTAAGGGCATCGACACCAGAAGCAATCATAAAACCCAGGATTGCGACCGAGATGCCCAAGTACTGGACCGTCAGGTTCTTGAAAATCCGTCGGAGGCTCCGAAGACGGCGCTGTTCTGCGGTTTGATACTTTGACGAGCTCGCCGATTGAGGTGTAGTAGGTTCCTCTCGCAAAGACGGAAAGACCCGGCTGGACGTTGCACCGATAGTGTCCCCTCGAGGTTCGACATGCTGCGATTTCAGTGCCAGTTTCTCGCCGCTATCGTTGGGAAGAATGGCCATGGGACGTCCAGCGGCTGCCTGTAAATTGGACCTCGAGATGACAAGCGCTTTCCTGACTCTGATAAGCGTGTGCGCCCCGACCGGTAGATGCACTATGAGCATGACGGCCGCCCAGGCTGTCCAACAGGACATGTTGATGGACGCATACCAGTACACCTTTGTCAAGTCCAGCCAGAGTTGCATAGCACGAGCACGCAGTGATGCGGCCGCTTCATCAGAGAGCTTTGTTGACAGTGCAGAGGCCACCTCGAAGCCCCAGGCATCGAACCGCATCGATGCCGCATCGTTCTTGCGTGCTGCGAGGATGGCGAGTGGAAGCAAGCTACAGGCATGCAACACTGGTACGCCCCAACAGATACAGTTGAATGCCGACGGACTCAGTATGAGTCGCTTCTGCTTGCTGATCTTGGTCTTGCGTGTCAAAGCGTCCGGAAAGGCACTGAACATGCCAAAGGCTGTGAACCACCCGCCGTCCCAAAGCGGGATCCAGGTCAAGATCATCCATAGGAAGTAGCTCCCGTGAAACGAGCGGTTTTGATAATGCTTGATCGTGACCCAGGCATACGCAAGCCATATGATACCGAAGCAGCCTTGGAAGGCGATGAAGGCGACGACTGAATTCGGGATCACAAACGTGCCGCCGGCGACTTGCCAGAGCTTGAAGAACCAAGCGCGACCTTTCATGAAACGATGTAGGATCATGATTCCGCCGACAGGCAGCAGAAATGCCACGATCCCTCCACAGACATAGAGCTGAATGTAGAAACTGGTGCCGGTCCGTGGATGATAGAGACTCTCGAGGAAGATTTGCAGATTCCTCGTATCGATGTTATTGTCTCCGGTCAGAGGAGGCAGAAGCTGCACTGGCAAAGTCTGGTTGAAAGAGCTGAACATGGTGAGCGTCGCAGCTACACAGCTGCTGCTAGACAGACCAGTGGGATGACCTCTTGATGCTTTCCGACACCAAGTTTCGTTCGATCAGATGGGTGGTGGAAGCCCGATGAACGGTAAAAGAAAGGAAAGGAATTTTTGGGACTCGGGAGGACGGAGTGTTCGGTCGGCTCGGAGGATGCAGCTGAACGATGCTTAGCGACAAGGAGGCGAAGAGTTTGGAGCTGGTCAAGCGTGTCTGATATGACAACGGCTTTATAGGAGCCGTGCTCAGAGAGGGCATGAACACCAAGGACTGCAGTCGCTGCCATCGAGACGGGGACGCTTGCGTGTCAAAGGCCTGAACGTTGCGACCTCCTCAGACTAGCGCCGTCGCTGCACCCCCTGCTTTGCCATACCGAACGCTGAGGCCGCCCCGATCTCGTGCCCGGACGAGCATGCCTTCGGTGTGAAAGATGCGATCAGGGACCACAGGAAGGCCTTGAAGCCAGGCTGGAGCGGAGTCCATCGCCTTCGTTGGCCGCAGACGCGAGCGACGCGAGCGTATGGGACAAGGACCTGAGAGCATCATCTGGGAGTCGAACCGATAGGCACAGACGATATCGAAGTGCCTTTCTTGCTCTGTTCTTCTCCCGGGCCTCTTGGGGAGGGGGTCCTACCGATCCGAGCACGCCAACCTTCTCGTCACGACACTTCAGATCCCATCAAGGTTGGACCTAGGCCTGAGCTTGGGACGTCCGAGTGTGCGCTAGGCAGAGTCTAGCACTCCTTGCTGATCAAAGTCACAGCGTTCTATGGTCCGAGGGATATGACATCTGAAGGAAAGGTTCGAAGAAACGCTTTGCGCATCGTCCGTCTTCTGCAGTAAATGACTTTGACCCGCGGCCACACCATTTAGCGACCGACCCTAGACCCAGCACCGGAACAGCGCCAATCGCGAGCACGAGCCTCTTGCTGAGCAGCTGTCGTCAAGCCATTCAGCCAGGATCCAAGCTCAGTTGTGGGCGTGGTAACGCCGTTACCCGCTCATGTCTCTCCTCACAGTCACACTTCCCACATTCCTGACTCCAGCTTCGGCGTAGCCGCAAAGCGGATCAGTTGGTTTGCTAGTCCGCAATGTGATAGCGATTTCGGCTCCTAGCTTCAAACGCCCCACAGCAAGTCATCACACAAGTCACAAGTCCGAGATGCTGCTGAAATGGGTCTTTTCATTTTGCTTGTGCACACGCACGTCCAATAAAAGGCATGTGAGCGTGTTCGCCCAGCGCACATCGTCAAGATAGTGCGCTCGGAAGGAGGAGGAGGAGCATGTCCAGCATTAGCGCGAAGCCGAGTGTCCATGCTCCAGT
Organism: Kalmanozyma brasiliensis GHG001; assembly: GCF_000497045.1. NCBI lineage: Eukaryota > Fungi > Basidiomycota > Ustilaginomycetes > Ustilaginales > Kalmanozyma > Kalmanozyma brasiliensis. The sequence goes on along the minus strand of NW_015961970.1, from coordinate 1,214,062 downwards.
GAAGAAGATTCGGATAGAGCTACATCGAGCAGAGAAACCCGTCTAGAGCTCGTCGTGGCCGTAGTTGAGAGGCTCGTCGCCACCGCTAGCAGCACCGCCCTGGTAGATCTTGGCAGTGATGGGGGCAACGGCAGCCTGGAGCTCGCTGAGCTGCTCCTCAATGTCGGAACCCTCGGCGGTCTGGCTGTTCTCGTCGAGCCATGCCTCGGCGTCCTTGAGGCTCTGCTTGATAGTGTCCTTGTCCTCCTTGTCGAGCTTTCCGCCGAGACCCTCCTTGTCGCTGAGCTGGCTTCGCAGCGAAGCAATGAAATTCTGCAGGTTGTTGAGAGCCTCAATGCGCTTGCGCACCACCTCGTCCTGCTCGGCGAACTCTTCGGCCTCGGCAACCATGCGCTCAATCTCCTCGGGCGTGAGACGGCCCTTGTCGTTCGAGATGGTGATCGACTCGGCCTTGCCGGTGCCCTTGTCGGCGGCAGAGACCTTCATGATTCCGTTGGCGTCGAGCTCGAAGGTGACCTCGATCTGAGGAGTGCCTCGGGGAGCGGGAGGGATGCCGGTGAGCTCGAACTTGCCGAGCATGTTGTTGTCCTTGGTCATGGATCGCTCGCCCTCGAACACCTGGATGAGCACGGTGTTCTGGTTGTCGGCGGCGGTCGAGAAGATCTGCGACTTCTTGGTGGGGACGACAGTGTTACGGGGGATGAGCTTGGTCATGACACCGCCGTTGGTCTCGATACCGAGGGTCAAGGGGTTGACGTCGATCAGGACGACATCACCGAGCGACTCGTCGCCGGCAAGGACACCACCCTGAACGGCGGCACCCCAGGCAACGGCCTCATCGGGATTGATACCCTTGGAGGGCTCGCGACCGAAGTACTCCTTGAGCATGGCCTGCACCTTGGGGATACGAGTGGAACCACCGACGAGCACAACGTCGTCGATCTCGTCCTTCTTGACACCGGCGTCCTTGAGCACCTGCTCGACGGGCTTCATGGTCTTGCGGAAGAGGTCCATGTTGAGCTCCTCGAACTTGGCACGGGTGAGGGTCTCGTCGAGGTCGTTGCCCTCGAAGAAGCCATCAATCTCGATCTTGGTCGACATCTGGCTGGAAAGGGTGCGCTTGGCACGCTCGACCTCGCGCTTCAACTTGCCGACGGATCGCTTGTTGGACGAGGCGTCGAGGCCGCTCTTCTTCTTGAACTGCTTGAGGATGTAGTCCGAAACACGGTTGTCAAAGTCCTCACCACCAAGGTGGGTGTCACCGGCGGTGGCGAGCACCTCGAAGACACCCGAGTCGATCGAGAGAAGCGAGACATCGAAAGTACCTCCACCAAGATCGTAGACGATGATCTGCGACTCGCCGTCCTTCTTGTCGAGACCGTAGGCGATGGCGGCAGCGGTGGGCTCGTTGACGATACGGAGGACGTTGAGACCGGCAATGGTACCGGCATCCTTGGTGGCCTGTCGCTGGGCGTCGTTGAAGTAGGCGGGGACGGTGACGACGGCGTGGGTGACCTTGTGGCCAAGGTAGGCCTCAGCGGTCTCCTTCATCTTTTGGAGGACCATGGCAGAAACCTCCTCAGGGGTGAAGACCTTCTTGTCGCCGCTGACGGTGACCTGAATAGCGGGCTTACCGTTCTTCTCGACGAGCTTGAAGGGAAGGTGCTTGGCGTCCTTCTTGAGGTCGGACTCGCCCCACTTTCGGCCGATGAGACGCTTGGCGTCAAAGATGGTGTTCTCGGGGTTCTGCGCGGCCTGGTTCTTTGCGGCATCACCGACGAGACGCTCGGGAGTGAAAGCGACGTACGAGGGGGTGATTCGGTTACCTTGGTCGTTGGTGATGATTTCGACACGGCCGTTGACCTGTGCGCCGACACACGAGTAGGTGGTTCCCAGATCGATACCAATGACAGTTCCGTATTCGCTGCGCTTGTCGGCGGCAGCGGCGACACCCATGCCGCCCGCAGACGAGCCGGGACCCATGAAGGCCGAGAAAGTGAGGAGAGCGAGGATAGCCATGATGATGGTCATGAAGGCGGGACGAGAGATGCGTGCGGTGGCACGAGCAGCCTGACGGCGCTGTGCCAGCGCGGTTGTGCGTCTGGACGTGACCATATTTGTACTTCCGACTGTGAACGAGTGGGGCGTTGCACAAGACAATCAGATTGGGCGATGTTGCGAGAAGATGCGGGAATGTATGGAGTCAGAAGATGCTTTTGGGGGATGCTGTAGATGTATGCCTTGGGGTATAGCGTCTCGACGAGATGACGATGACGACGACGGGTATGGTATGAAGGACGGTGGCAATGGCGACGGGGTCTTGAGGGGAGCCGCGACCGGCAATGCACACGGGCTTGCGATGTAGAGGGATGGTACAATGGTGTTGGAGCAGGAAGACAGACACTTACGAGACTCGGTAGTATTTATCTTGAGGAAGGGATGGTTGATGGAGCGGAGGAGAGAGCTGAATGAGGCAGCCGACACGTCTTTGGGATGAGCTGGAAGGTTCTGTCTGATCTGCTCGCGGCTGACGGTGTCGACGTGGATGATTTTCGAGTGCCGCTCGCCGCTGCACAAGAGCGCGCTCGCTCAGTGCCACTTGGCTGAGTGCGGCGAGCGGCGAGCGGCGCGTGTGCATCTTCTGGGCCAATAATAGAGCTGTGTTGCTTTCCAGCTCATCAACCACTTCCCCGGTCTGTGCGGCCCTGCCATTCAAAATCCAATTTTCTTCAGCCTTCTCTGCTCACGCTTTCTCACTCGAGCGGCTCTTCATCTTCGTCGTTTCAGCACGCTCGTTGGAATCCAAACACAAGAGAAGACCTGATTGTGATGCAGCGCAAGCTACTCTGAAGCTTATGAATGGGTCTGGCTTTCAATCTGGGAGCTCTGAGTACGTGTGCCCATGAGTGTGGACCGCGGGGCGAGCGCAGCAGTGTGAAACGCCGTTCTTCCAGATCTGGCGTGACGTGGAACATCACGGTGGAAATTTAGACTCATCTCGTGCCAGATGCGAGCGGGCTGGATCGCCGATTCTTATTTCAGAGCGCCCTAATCTGCCGATCTAAGTGTATGCCCTCTCTCTCTCACTCTCGCTTGGGAGCGTCGGAAATCGACCTTGTCAAGGAAGCAGCTCGCGCCTTTCTGACCTGAGTGTTTGGCGGCAACGACGATAGAGTATGATGTTGACATTGGACCATGCTAGATGACGGCTCTGACCCTCTTTGCTCCAGCACCCGCGCCGGCTCTACGCTTTTTGAACAGTCCACCGCCCCCGCCGTTGTCTCCTTCCTCCTTTAGCGATGCCGGCATCTCACCTGTCTCTTCTTTCTTGACGGTGGAGATCGTCGTCGTCGTAGAACTTGTATCCGCTGGCAACGCTGATGAGGCGCTCTCCTCTGCCTTGACAGGGTCGACCGAATCAGCCGGCTCCTCCTTCTTGGCTGCCGTCTGCACCTTTGATGGTCCTGATTCAGTATTGGACACATCGCGTGGCCTCTTCTTGATCTTGATGGTATTCGCCTCCGCATCGTCATCACTGTCATCTATACGAGCAGCTTTCTCCTTGATGCGGAAAGATCTCGCTCGGTCCCGATCCGTAGTCTCTGTTGCGTACGAAGTGGGCGCAGACGGAGCCGGTTGCACCACTTGCTCCCACTCGCCTGGTTGAGCGACGGGCTGCGTTGGTTCTTTCGCTGGCTCGGGAGCTCTCCTTGGAGCGACGCGAGCGGAGGCTGCCTGGCCGGTGTGCGGCCTCGCTGGGGGCGTCGCCTTCGAGGACGAGGACGCGACTGACGACGCCGGAAGGGAAGAAACAGGAGCGACTCCGCCAGCTTGATCCTTGGCATAACTTTCGGCAGCGAGCACTTCAATTCGCGCCATCTCCTTCTTTGTGTCTTCTGCATCCTTCCGCTCTTGCTCGCCTTTGCGGTAGAGCTCCTCTAGCGCCTGCCGCACGTTCTGCTTGTGTCTGCCTCCCGATTCGTGATGCCGCCTCGATGGTAGGTCGTCGTTGATGGTGACATCGCAGTACTTGCACGTCCACCTCTTGCGAGATATCCATACGTCCGCCATTATAGAGCTCAAATGCTTGTCGAACGAGCAGGATATCGGACGGGATGGTGTCAGGAGGCTGGACAGCTGTCCATTCCTGTGCGTGGAGAATATCCAAGGGGCAAAAAAGAAGCCGTTCAATTCAGCGACAATGATTGCCGAGGGTTGGACCCTGCGCGCAGCTGGAAGGAGCGGAAGGCATGCATGCAAGCCGGGCTCTTTCACTCCTTCCTTTGACCACATCGCTGCATCGATATCTGCCGACGATGAAGAAGGACACACCGCCATCGCCAGGGAGCAACCCGTCGCTGCTGCGGCGTCTCAGCAACCTCGTGTCTCCTGGCCAGCAGGCGCCTGCATTTCAGCCAAGGACCAGAGGTGCACCCGAGCCAACGTCGACATCGTCTGCAGCCCCTTTCAAAGATGATGGCACCGTCAAGGCACTCTGGCTCGACTGCGATCCAGGACACGACGACGCGATAGCCTTGCTCATGGCGGTCCACCATCCTGGCTTGGAGCTGTTGGGAGTCTCGACGGTAGCGGGCAACGCAGGTGGTCGCGATACGTTTCTCAACGCTGTCCGGCTCATGGCGCTCTACCGATCCGACCCTTCCATCCCGGTCATCCGCGGCTCGGACTGTCCGCTAGTCAAAGAAGTCAAGATTGACGTCGGCATCCATGGTCAAGGAGGTCTTGGCGGTGTGCAAGGTCTGCCTTCCCTCTCATCGCCTCTGTGCCAACCGTGGCTGCATCCTGCCCACCCCAAGACGAGCTCCCCCACCACAGGTCCCGAACCTTCGCTCTTTCTATACACGCTCTCAACCATAATCACTGAGCGGCTCAACACGGGCAAGCCGCCCATCCACCTCGCCGTCACCGGTCCGATGACCAACGTGGCGCTCTTCATCCGATGCTACCCTCACCTCGTCAAGGGGATCGAGCAGATCGTGTTGATGGGCGGCGCTGCTGGCGTGAGGGGCAACAGAGGACCCCTAGCCGAATTCAACATCCTCAACGACCCCGAAGCCGCTGCGATCTGCTTCAATACAGACATCAAGGTCGTCATGGCCGGCCTCAACGTGACGCACCAAGCCATCTTCACTGCCGAATTGCACGATCGTCTGCTCTCCGGCAAGCCACATGAGCCTCAGCCATCATCCCAAGCCGGACCGAGCGATCTGAAGCGTATGCTCAGCTCGACCCTTACGTTCTTTGCCAAGACCTACGCCTCCGAGTTTGGGTTCACCCGCGGCCCACCGGTGCACGACATGCTGGCCATCGCATACATTATCGATCCGACGCTCTTCTACCGCCGCGTGCCGTCGCCTGGCGACGCCCCCAACGCGGGCATGTTCGACGCCGATCCACACAGCAACAAGGACGCGCACGTGCCCAAGTCGCGCAGCGGTCAAGGGATCAACTCGTTGGGTCTCGACAATGTCGACGCTCGTGGGAGCGACGATGCGGATCCAGCAGTCGTGGGCACCGCGCCAAAGCGATATCGTGTCGAAGTGGAGTGTAGCGATGGTCTCGCATGCGGTGCGACGGTGGTCGACTTCTGGGGCGACCGCGTGGAGCACGAGGGATGGGGCAAGGGCGGTAAGAACGTAGAAGTGCTTGAGAATCTTGACTGCCCTAGGATGTGGGACATCTTCTTCGAGGTGGTGGAACGGGCAGAAGCAAACCTTGCGAGTAGTGCGCAGGTGCGGGAGCCTTTGGGTGCGGGGCACGACGGCATCGACGGCCGCTCTGGCCCTAGCTCCCCGACCAGAGCGTTCGCTTCTTCGCGCCGTGACACAGACCCATCCACTGATGCGACGTAGATGTATTGATGTAGACATTGAACATCCTATTGTCTTTACATATCCATTGCAAGCAAGGGGTGCCAGATCAGACGGCATCAGCCGGCAGAAGCAACGTGTTGAGGACGGCGGCAAGTCGGATGCCTGCCTTGGCGAGCTGCTTGTGGATGACCTTGTCTCTCTCGATGCGGCCGACGTATTCCGGCACGTCGAGCTCAGGCTCTGGCGGAGTCGGTGTCGGTGATGTCGTGGAGCTTCCTGTGGTCGACGGAGGTGTTGGCTCCCACGCTGGCACGGGCGATGCGAAGCCATATTCGCAAACAAGCGAGTGCATGGGTTGAGTCCATTCGTATGGACATAGCGGCAGATGCGTATCGTCGACTCTTCCCGGGTCTTCCATCATGTTAGAGAAGGCCATTTGCCCCTCACCCTTCAGCGAGACAGTATCATCATCCGAACCTCTCCGGTGACACGCCGGCCAGTCGGCCGCTTCGTCCTTCCACCACGCGCTCTCAGCCTCTCCCTTCATCGCAGGCTGTCCAAGCCCCTCCTTGAGGATCCATCGAATGTACGCGTCGAATCTCTTCCCCACCAGCGCGCTCTCTATCCTCCCCGACGGCAGGCGCGTGGTATAATTCGACAGCTCGCGAATCTGCTTATCAATAAGCAGCGTATCCCACACCGAATGCAGTCGAGCCTTGCGCCCTTCGAAGCGGACCCACACGTCGTTGCCACCCCGCGCGCGACCCGTAAGATGCAGCGGCTGGTGGGCATCGCCGAACAGATGCACCATGAAACGCAACGCCATATCGCGCTCCCATCCTTGTTCCGTGACTACACGTGAGGTGTAGTTGACCAGCGAGGTGAGCACGTTGTCGGGCGAGCTCCAGCCTGTTTCCCCATACAAGCATTGGTGGGGAGGATGGTCGTCGATCGGGTTGACATAATGCAGCTGCCCACTCCAGGGGTAGTGAGTGCGGATCGTATCCGGCCAGCCGGCCAGCACGGCGAGGTGACAGTGCGTGTGCGGTTCATCGGAGTGTGTGACCGGCCAGTGCGATGGGTAGCGCGTGTAGTTGGGCAGGATGTGGCAGAGTTGCTCGCGAACGGCAGGATGAAGCTGCGTCTGCGCAATCGTCGCTACGATTTGGTGGCCTGTGATGCCCCATGCGCAGACGGCGGGAAAGAGACACAGCAACACCGCAGCGAGCGCTGACCAGCCTCGAGAAAGCATTGTGTGCGTCAATCCACAAGATTGCAGGAGCTGCGCAAGGTGGGCGTAACTTTGAAATGAACGTGATCTTACCGAGGGAGGCGATAAGGAAGGAAAGGTGACAGCTCGTGTGGACCCTGAACTCGAATGCGCAGCCGTGCGTCAAGCTGCGCACGCGCCTGTCCGCGCTAGCCAAGACTGCGCAGGTGGAGGTTGTGAATGAAGTGAGTTGGGCACTTCCTGATGGGTTGTCTATAAAGACCTCCCGCAAGACCTTCTTCAGCAATCTCATCTTGCTCAGCTGTCAGAACTGAAGTCTCGCACCCAAGGCTCTGATGATCAGTATCTCAAAATGAGCCAGCTGGACGTCGATGATCTGTCGCTACCGTCCTCAGGAACAGGGTCCCCGACCACATCAACGGCGTGCAAAAATGCGCCCTCTCCATACGGCACGCTTCGATTCCCAGGGGGCGACGAGCTCGTGTCTCTGGCAGAGATAGCAGAGGGGCTGAGACAGGCACAGGGTCGGTACCACAGACTCAATATCCAGCATTCCGAACTGGGCGATGCCAGGTTCCACAGGATCATCGATCTGCTCCGCATCACACACAAGCCTGTCGAGAACAGCGACGGGAACGACGCTCCGGCTGCGCAGAAGGGAGAGCACCACGCGGCTAAAAGCGAATGGCTTCGACTGTTGGTACCTCACCTTGATGCTTGGAGGATTCAACCGAGGGAGCCCTACCACTCCTTTCGCATCATCGAGCTGGACAACAACGAGCTGACCTCGGTATGTCTGCCGGCCATCACTGCGTATCTGACGGGCAATCTTACGCTTCACACCCTTTCGCTTGGCGGCAACGAGATCGAAGGCGACGTCGATGCCTTCTCCGACCTGGCAAAGGCTCTGGGAAAGTCCGCGCTTAGGCATCTGCGCCTCTCCTCCAATCCCATTCCGCGTAGGTCCATGGCGGCCTTCTTCGACTCGATGCCTCTTACCGGAACCTCGCTGGAGCGTTTGGATTTGTCGAACACTCTAGGAGCACAGATTCCAACAGTTGACAACTTGCCGAACAACGACATCGCGGACACGGCGCTGGTCGCCAAATCCATAGCCAGCTTCATCGCCGATTCGCAGCGATGCCGAGGCTTGTATTCTCTGAGCCTTGACGGCAATAGCTTCGATGCTCGAACGATCCGAACCATCATATCTGCGTTCATCGGCAGTGGCCGCAGACCTCCAATGTTTCAAGGCAAGGATGGCCCGAAAAACGACATCTTCTTTCACATCGCCTATCATGCGAGTGATCGACCACCGAACACATCCTTGGAGACCCTTAGCCTATTCGGTAATATGCAGAGAGGCTGGGAACCAGAAGACCTGCAAAGCGAGCACGAAAGGATTGACGCGATCCAAAGCCGTTATGCCAGGGTGCCCCTCAGCGAGTTCGGAAGTATCGTGTCCTTCTTCGAGGCAAGGGCGGAGGCGAGACGGTCGAAAGGAAGCTGCGATTCTGATGAAGAGCTTCCAATCGAGGTGAAGCACCACATGACAACCCTCGGTGTGACTTTGGACCAGTGGGAGGACGACTTTGAGGAAGCTTTCTATCTGGGTTGCGGCCTGAACCTGTTCAATTGGAAGGCTCTGCTGGCTGATCAAGTCAGGGTCAATGCAACTTGGAGCATGTACAGTCGCGAAGCTGCCATCACGCTCTTGAAGGCGGCGAGGACACTGGGCTGCCGGGCAAAGAAAGGGCCACTCTCTAACCAAGAGAGAACTTCACCAGGATTTTACAGGTTCCTCGATCTGCCCCCGGAGCTCAAACTTCACGTACTGCGTCAGCTGGACGAGCGCCCGGGTCTCACCGAACGCCAATTCCTCAACGTCGTCAGCTTCGCGTGCGATCCCACCACCATTGGCTACGGCCAGCCCGACTTTGACTGGTCGGGGCTCCTCAACGGGCTCGCTGGTGAAGTCGGCCACCAGGGCAGCTCTCTCTCACCGACGCTGCCAGCTGTACCGTGGAACTGGAACGACTGCTTCACGCATCGAGCGCCACCTCGAGATTGGAGTGCAGATCTCATGGACGCCTCGGACGACTTTGGAGAACGCGCCGCTCGCACCACACTTCCCAAGCCCGGCTATTCTCGTTATAGGCCTAACCTGTTCGCCTTTTTCGAGTCTACTCAGACGCAGCACTGGGAATGGTGATTGTCCGGTTGTCTTTCCTAGCGATCAGACCCTGCGTCCTCTCCGCTGAAGTCAATCAAAATGCATCAGAGTCCTGAAATGTTCGTCGAGGCTCTCGACGGTACTGTGATCCAGGCTGAGCCAGTGAAGAAGTTTTAGATTGCCGTTCGTTCTGAATGCTGTGTGCGATAGCCTGGCAGTAACATTCCAACCAACTCTCTAGTGGTGGCCGTGACCGTGGTTGCTCGTGTCGAGCTTGTATCCAACGAGCGATCTGCGGCCGATCATCTCGCCGATGGTGAAGATTCCGTAGGCCTCGAGGGCGTAGATGCCGACGCGCTTCCAGTCGCCCTTGGTGAGCAGCTTGGCCCAGAAAGCCTTGTCGGTGGCGTGAGTGTAGATCTGACGGTAGGCCGAGGTGATCGAGTTGACCGAAGTAGGGGGTGCGAGCGCTTCGGCAACGTACACCTGCTTGGCAATGTTGGATGCCACCGAGAGGTTGTACTTGATAGGTTCGGAGTAGCCTGCAATGTCGAAGTGGGATGTGTAACTTTGTCAGTATCTACTGTGCGAGTGCTTCGAAGGAACGATCCAGCACGGGGCGAAGGTGTGACGGAGCAAAGCGCCAGGTCGAAAGACGGGCCATGGCAGAATGCTTTCCAGACGCAATTGCAGCCCCTCCCGTCACCACAACTCCCAACAATGCTCCACCTTTCGCCAATGTTGCCCAGCCGCCCAGCCCATTCAACGAGACGCATATGATACTTACCACCAAGCAGACCCTCAACGCGCTTCAACGCGGGCCCGCCGAGCTCCTGCGCCTTCTTTTGCAGATCGTTGATGGCGGAGGGCGCCTTCTTCTGCACCTCGTTGACCGCCTCGGTGGCCTTCTGCTGGACGTTGGCGGATCTGGTGGAGGCCGAGAAGTGGCGCGCGCCGGTGGCGCGGAAGACTGCGGTTGACCTTGCGAACATTGTGTGCGATGATGATGATGATGTTGAAGGGGAGGTGTGGGGTTGATAGAAGCACGGGGGTTCGAGATGGCGCACCCTGCGCCCGTTCTTCTCAAGTTTTTGCCCGCCGACGGATCCGACTGACGGGGATCGCCCTTTATGGATGATATATCGGGCTCAGCCGGGCGCGTCAATTTCTGCAAAATGTCAGATCGGCGTTTCCGCAGAAAAGAAAAATAGTCACGTGTCGCCGGCAAAGCCATCCGCGCTCGCACCTCTGACAGCACGCAGGCTGTAAGGAAAGGCACTCGCGCAGTGCGCGTCCAAAAAGTGTTGCTTTAGGAGTCGGCCAAGCCCCTTTTTGGACTTGCACCCGCAGCGAAGAGGGCTTTCAGACCAACACACACGCACGTATGCCAAGCGGTGCTGCGCCTAGCTGACTTGGGTTGCATACTTGCTCGTCATCGTTGGTTGGCTTTATACCACCACATCGTCCCCTATTCACAATGGTAAGCTTCAACCTGGAGGCGACGGTCGCCTCGAGAGGGTGTCGTGCAGCAAGAGCTTGGAGCAACAACTGACACATCCGCACTCGCCTCATCCACTCTTGTCACGCCGACGACACATGGAATCGCCGCACTGCATCCCCTTCGTCCATCAGTCCGACGCCGAATACAAAGAAGCCTTTGCCCTGTTCGACAAGAAGGGTACGGGCACCATCTCCCGCGAATCCCTTGGCGACCTCCTTCGTGCTCTCGGTCAAAACCCAACCCAGGCCGAAGTGGCCGACCTGGCCAACGCCGCACCCAAGGACATCGACTACAACGCCTTCCTCAACATCCTCAACCGACCGAACGGGTTCAAGCCCGCCGGAACGCCCGAGGAGTTCATCCGCGGCTTCCAGGTGTTCGACAAGGACGGCAACGGCTTCATCGGTGCAGGAGAGCTGCGATACGTGCTGACGAGCTTGGGAGAGAAGTTGAGTGATGATGAGATGGATGAGCTGTTGAAGGGTGTTCAGGTGCATCCGTAAGTAATTCACACTCAGAAAGACGATGCGAAGGATGATACTGACAATGACCTCTTTGGCTTGGACACTACAGCGACGGCAACATCCACTACGAATCCTTCGTTCGCCAGATTCTCAGCCAGTAGACGTGCCTCATCTTGCAGAGCATCGACCGACCGCAACCACACCGCTGCGGGTCAGTCTTGATCGTCCACCGCTGCCGGCTCGACTTTGTTCCACCCTTCACGACCCCACACCGCACTGTATCAACTCCCCTTTCGCCTCGTTTCTCCCGGGTTCTGCGCTTTCTTCGAATACCCACTTTTGTTTCACGCCGTTTCTTTGGTCCCGCACTCAACTTATTGTCTGTGATGATGGCTGCTCGGGCAGCACTCGCTGTACACAGCCCTCATCGAGCTGAGACGCGAGGAGTCGACGAAAGATCTCAGATGACGCTCAACTCCTTGAAATGAACGGGCGACATCATACAGCACAGACGCACGCTCACACAGGCTAAAGCGGTGGAAGCATACATGTTTCGAAAAGTACAAAGCACATTCCCATCCCGGACTGAGGGTCGACGAGGTCAAGCCCTTCCGCCGCCATTAGCAGTGGAAGTGGTGTAGAGGCTCGCCTCTTCGCTGGACCGAGACGTCTCATCGACCTTGCCGAGCTTGCTGCCTTCGGAGGCGCGCGTTCGCGACTGGGAGCGATTCTTAGGCGAGTCCTTGCCGTTGCTTCGCGGTTCGCGCGAACGAGACCTCGAGAGCGTGCGCAGCAGCTGCAAACAAAATAAAGACGTGGGTCAGCTCGGACTCGTAAGATCTGTGAAACTTGTCGATGGAGGATGAGAAGGAGGGATTGGGGGACACGGCACCTTCAGACGCAGCACGCACCATTCCGCGGGCAAGGCAACGCTTTCACGATCCTTCCGAGTCGCGAAAAAGGCACAAGCCCTGGATGTGATGGTGCAAAGACGTTGGCATTTCCTGCAATTGCTCCCGCGAGAGGGGGAAGCAAATGCATGGCGAAAGGTACATCTTGGCGTCCTTCAGCGGCCAAAGCCGCTTGAAGTGTCCATCATCGTCGTTCTACTGGTCGCATCGCTGCGCCACAACGAGGGCACTATTGAGGGGAATTCGAGGGGTATCTTCCTTCCTTGTGGCCAAACAGCAAATCAGGGATCACTTACACCAGCTACGCCTCCACCTCCACTGGAACCGCCATCGCGTCCGCGGCGTTCCTCGACGTCGGGATTGGTGGCAACATTGCCAGCGCCGCCGCGGCCCGTGGAGTGGGCGGCCTTGACTTCGTGTGCGCGGTACTCCTCCTGCAGCTTCTCCTCGCGCGCCTTGGCATCGGCGGCGCGCTGGCGGTCGAGCGGGTCGCGCGAGGGCGAGCGGACGTTGCCGGCACCACCGCGACCGGAGGAAACGAGGTGGTTGGGGACAGCAGCGGCAGCAACGGCTTGAGGCGGGATGGCGTTACCCGAGCGATCGCGCGAGCGAGAAGGCGAGCGGATGATCTGTTGTCGTCAAGGTCAATGGAGAGAGGGATGTCAACTTTTCATAGCCATAGCCACACATGATTGCAGCCAAACCTCCTGCTCCTAGCGTCTCTTTACGACCGCTGACCGCTGGATTGCTACAGATGAGGGGAAAGCTGCTTGGGCAAAAGATCTGCTGCGGTGGATGTGACACTCACGTTTCCTGCACCACCTCGACCCGTGGCGATGAAAGGGTCACGACCTCGCGACTCGGACGAGACGTTGGGGTCCTTCTGCGAATGATGACCGAAGCCGAGAACCATGTTGTCGATTGGATGCTCGTTGGCGATGCTTTTTGGCGCCGTTTGCTGAACTATGCGACTGGCGGAGGAGGTACGAGTATCAATGCAGCGTCAATATATGCTGCTGGACGTAAGTTGGACGGATGTCGATGTCGATAGATGGTGGAAAGGAAGTACGAGACGAGGTGCGATGGTGGATGGTGTGAAAGAAAGACAAAGAAGCCAATCGGGAGGCCATTGAGCGAGGCTGAGGAAAGCCAAGAAATGGCCATTCTCCAACCGAGCCTCTCACGGGACCACCTCGCCCAGAAATCCAAAAAAAAAGGCGTGATAGCACACAGCTGCAGTGTGATGTGACCTACAGAGTGGGGAAGAAAGCGCGGCATCAGAGCACTCTGCACTCTACTTCGTACGCAGCCGGACCTGCAGAAAGATAACGAAGCCGGCCAAGCTTGAACCCCATGCACCACCGCACGTCCATCCGGCAACTTGGCCAGTCGCAGCGAGATCGCCTTTGTAACCACGCTGCTTTTGATGAGCCTTGGACCCACAGCATGATCGGCAGCTGCTTGAGCAATTTACACGCCTGCCACGCACAGAAGGACAAGCTTTGAAAGCGTGACCCGGCCGTGCCAAGACGGGTCAATCCAGGCTCAGCTACATCAGCAGACCCTTGCTCTGTATACAATCAACTCGGCTCGCACAGGATCCACCTTCGCCAAGACCTCTCTAAACATCAATCCCACCAGCCGCCTCCTCTTTGCAGTGCCCGATCCGGGGGCTAAACGACAGTGTTTTCGAGCGATGCCGTTCTGAGATCGAAAATGTCCCCCCTCGCTGCGCGCTCTGCTAAAGATAAGCGTGCATCGCTGATAAGGGAGCTCTTCTTGACCCTTCCGGCAGCTGTTCCTCACTCGCAAATCACTTACCGTTGCACGCTGTCCGTAAGAGAAACATCTAAGCGCACCAGCTGTTGATCCTGCCAGATCCCCCAAATGGGACTCCGTATCCGTCCGCGCTGCGCTGCGCTGATCTTGATCTTGATTTGCGTCCTGCCTCGTGTGCCGCCCCCATCCTTATCATGGGCCAATCAGCTGCCCGGCCCTCTGACCGTCAACAGCATCGTCTTCTCGAGCATGGGTGACCTCTAGGAACGCTCGCTTTCATGCATCGCTGCATCCGTTCCGTTCCCCCTCCCCACGCGGAAGCAGGGACCTCCAATGTGTACCGCATCTTGATTGCTTTGATAGGGAGTGATGTGTAAGGCGAATACATCATGACTGACAACTCCGCCTGTCGCAAGTGCATGCTGCCGATCATGAACGCTCTTCAACGAGACTCTGATGCGTCCGAGATCGCCGCAGGTGGGCATCTTGGTCGTCTGGTCATGGTCGAAGGAGGCCCATCTTTTCGTTGCCAGGGTGTTAGACCGCTAGCACCGTTTGAGGTGTTAGACCGTAATTCAAAGGATGGCTGTTAGAGCATTGATTAAGCGCCCTCCACAGCGAGCCCCTTCTCAAGGGTGCAACGAATTTTTCTTCTCAACACTCGCTTGGACCCACACCATCTTCTTGTCATCGTCTCTGCGCTTTCCATCCCTAAAGGCAGCTCCCACTCGATCGCACCGCAGAGCAACCGGCACATCACGCACCTTACTCTAGCCGCCCAGCATGCCGCCCGGTCAACTCCTAGAACCGTCGCTCACCGAGTCCGACTTCACCCTCTCCTGCCTCGCCTCTGGGATTCGATCCGATGGCCGATCCTTCCTTACCCCTCGACCGCTGTCCATCAGCTTCGGTGCTGAATTGGGCAACGTGCACGTCACGCTCGGCGACACACGCATCGCCACGTCCATCCGAGCGACCCTATCCCCACCTCGAGCCGATCGACCTTACGAAGGGTTTCTCACCATCACATCCGACATTTCGCCCATGGCGGGAACGGAATACGACGCTTCGGGGGGCGCATCCTCCTCTGCGCGGGCGAGAGAGTTGTTGTTCGAGCGACTGGTGGAGAAGGCTGTTCGACGAACCGAGGCGGTTGATAGGGAGAGTTTGTGCGTTGTGGCGGGCGAACAGGTGTGGGATGTCCAATTGACGCTTCATCTTCTCTCGGATGCGGGGGGCGCATTGGACGCTGCTGTGCTAGCCTGTTTGGCGAGTCTCCGCCATTTCAGGCGCAACGACGTCAGTGTCGAAGGTGGCAAAGTCCGCCTGTTCGGGTTGGACGAGAGGGTAGGCGTACCACTGGCGATTCACCACACTCCATTGTGCGTTAGCTTTGCGCTGTTCGATAACGTCCTCCCCCCCACCGCGGAGGGCGAGGACGAAAAAGCAGCAAGCACAGGTTCAGTCGCACTCCTCGACCCATCCCTGCTGGAAGAACAGCTGGCACAGTCCAAGTTGACCCTCGTGCTCAATGCGCAGCGCGAGATCTGCGTGCTCGACAAATCGTACGGCAGCCCCATCGACCCAAGGCTGCTATTGGACTTGATACAGGTCGGACTGCGGAGAGTGCAGGAACTCACAGAATCGCTCGATGAGGCGTTGAGACGCGATGCAGAGACGAGGGTCGTAGAAGTCATCTAACCCAACCAGCATTTGTATTTGTACCTCTCAACTTGAATCGCATCACACACACAAATCGGGTGTGCAAAAATGGGTATCATTCGGATGGTGCTAGGCGGTGGCGAGAAAGCCGCTAGCGTCGAGAAAGCCGATGATGGCGACGGCCTTGGGTTTGATCTTGGCGGAGCGGTCCTTGGATGGCTTGTTGAGTGGTTCGGCGATCCTGACGGTGGCGCCTGCGGTGGGGGGCGAGGTGACGGAGCGCGCGTCGGCTCCTGCTCCCGCTCCCGGGTGTGCGCTGGTGAGCGAGGGTCTGGTTCCGGTCGTCGACGCACGCGCGGGGGCTACTGGCGAGCGCAGCGCACCGGTGGTCGGACTAACAGGGCGCGACTCCCTCCTGACCTCCTCCTCCGGAATCCCCGGCACGGGCTGGAAGCGATGCTCGTCGTCGATACCGTGCGACACGCGCTGCGTCGCTGCATACGCTGCGGCAGCCGACATGCCCGATGCAGGGCTCAAGGGCGCAGGCGAAGAGACCATCCCTGTCGCCGCTTGGCGCGGATCGTCCCGGCTCGGAATGCTAGCTTGGTCGCTCGTGATCGACTTGGTGCTCGACGCCAGTCGACCACCGGGACCCCCCCTCCCACCTCGAGTCGACGCAAGGATGCTCGCCTTGGTATTGGCACCGCGGAACAAGCCGTGCGCGTCCGAGCCGGGAGGCACGAACGCGTTCCCGGGCATGAACGAAGGCGCATCCGGCAGAGGTACGTGTTGTGCAGCTACGAGGTTGCCTGCGCCGCCACGTCCGAAGGTGCGTGCACGCCCGAACGAGCCACCAAAGCTCGGAGTCGACAGTCCGACACTCCCGCTGCTGCTCGGTCGCATCGACTTTCGCTTCTTCTTCTCCACCGGCTTGTTGGGTTCAGCACTGTGCGCGACGTCGGGCCGAGTGTCGGAGGCGGATGAGCGCGTGCTCTGGAGTCGGGCGGGCGCTTCCTGCGCGCGAGTCGAAGGGATGGGATATGCCGAACGCCCGGCATATTCCATGCCAACATCTCCGGGCGTCTCCTCTTGCCAGCTAGCCAGTGGCTTTTGTGGGAACCCACCGTCGGCACTTGCACCGCCATGCTCCTCGTACAGCGGATTGTCCACGTTCAAGCGATCCAGCCCGAGCGAAGGCATGGTCACCGACGACGAGCTCATCTTGCGCCTGCGTTCGGCGTGCTTCCTGCCTTCCACGGTGAGATCCTCGTGCGTCTGCTCCCAGTCGAGATACTTGAGCAGCAAACTTTCCGTATCCGCCGACACCCTGGTCGTCTCGATCCACGTGTCCATCGCCTTGAAGAAGTCCTGCTTCGACTTCCAAGGATGCGCGAACGGCTTCAACGCCATCGGGTTGCCCTGCCCGAACCTTCGAGTGGCATCCATCTTGGGCACCTCAACTTGGGGTGTTCCTTGCAAACTGCGTTTCTCGGCTTCGGCCTCGGCCCAGACAAGTTCGCGACTGGAGGAAAAGTGGTCCAGGCGCTCCATGATGGCGAGGGCGCAAATGAGTTCCGCATCCGTCACGGCAAACTGCGACTTGAGCGGCGGGCCGATCTGACCGCGACTGGCGAACTTGTTCGATCGCCTGTATTCATCGTCGCTCGAAGTAGCGTTGGAAGACGAGGTGGTGGTTTCGCCTCGTGCTCGGGCCCGTTGCGCTTTGGACTCGGCAAAGACCGGAATGTGTCGCGGGTTGCCATTGGCGACGGTGGCAAAGCCGGGCAGCAGCAACGCCGAGGCCATGATGGAGAGCGATGCGGGATTGATGAAGCGTCGATGCATCATACGCTCAAAGACGACCTCGATCGCATCGACGTCGTTCGAGTCCGAGGCATCGCCTAGCACCTTGAGTCGTCGGGGCATTCGGGCACCCCCACTGATCTTGAGCGCCGCGCGTCCTTTTTCGAGATCGTCGAGCTCGCCGGTATCCACCAAGCTCGGCTGGCCAAAGAAGATGTAGTTGCTTTCTAAGATCTCGAGCACCCCTCCGGGAGCCAGGACGCGTCGAGCTTCGGAAAATATGTCGACCCACTTGTCCTCGGGCACGCCTTGCAAGAGGAAGCGAATGTGCACATAGTCGAAGCTGGCGTCGGGGAAAGGAAGCGGCTCGAGGAAGTTGGCAACGACCCAACTGACGCGATGCTCGAGATCGGGATCGCCCAGCTTGTGGAGCGGTGGCTGGATTGGTACGAGATCCAGGCCAACAAACTCGGTTGTCTTCCATTCACGCGCTACGTCGAGACACCATTGCCCCCTCCCGCAGCCGAGATCGAGCACGCGCGAGGGGCGCGAGCCTTCAGGAAACTCCCTCAACGTGTGTCCGCGAAAGATGGCGACGATGCTGAGGTGAAGCGACAACTCGGCTTCCATGGCCTCGTTGTTGTAGCCGTGCCAGTAGGGAGCGACGGACGAGGGGAACGAGTGGTAGACGTATTCGTGCATCTTGCCCTTGACTCGAGTCTGCTTTCGGGTGAAGTAGGCTTCGGGATCCCAACAATCAGCTGAAGGTGGAGGCAGACGGCCTCGCGGTAGCGACGATGATCGTTTGTAGCTATTCGAGTGACCTACGAGCGTAGGGGCTGGAGAGGCGTCCGTGGAGGTGCTGGCACGCGCACGCTGGGCCGAGGAACCCAAGGCGATTGGCGAAACCTGCGTTGAGGAAGGCGAGGGTACCTTTTGCTGGAGCGGCCACCCGACATGGTCGCCAGTGTCGGTGTTTCTGCGTCGCAGCGTGTCGGGAGCAGGGTTTGCAGATGGAGCAGCCTTAAGCGGCGGTGGAAGATAGAAGTAGTAGCCATGACCAACACGCGCTTTATAGGTGATGTCGGACGCCTTGAAGCCGTGCGAATGAGACGGAGGTGCCAATCCAAGACGAACGGGAAGCTGCTCGCCTAGGAGCGCCTCTGATTCTTCAAAGTTGAGTGGAAGATTGAAGGAGTCGGGCTTCTTGGCGGGACTCGCACTGCTGCGAGGACGTAAGGAGGCTTCGGGGATTGCCGGAGCTGCTCCCGAAGGAGAGGTGCCGGTGGTGGCAGGCGTGTTGGGATTGATGGCAACGCTGCTGCGGCGACGGCCGTGACTGAAGAACTCAGAGGTGCGCGGGAAGTACTCTGGCATCAATTGGCTGCTCTGACGAAAGTGTTCGAGGTCCGGTAGCTTGTGAGGCAGCGCGGCGGCATTGGCGGAAGAGCCGGAGGAGCCAGCGAGGCTTGCCTTGGTGGTGGGATCGGTGGATGTTGTGCTGGTGGGCGAGAGGCCATCGCCGCCGATGTAGGAGCTCTGAAAGGACCTGGAGTCGACGGAGCTGCTTTTGCTTGTGGTCGCTGCCGAGTCTGGTGGCCTGGAAGGAGGCATGTTGTTGGATTTGGATTCAGTGTCTCGAGCACTGCTTGACCGCCGTGAGAGGTAGAGATGGTAAGGATCAATCATGATCGTCGGCTTGGTCAATCGAGATATCCGGCGATCAGCGTCACCATGATGGGCGTCAATTGGAATGCGAGACGAAAGAGAAAAGGATGAGATGACCGGGCGAGCAAGCAAAGAGCTGATCCGATCGGAGTGTGGATTGATGAGCGTCGAGGAGCATGTCGATTTCGACAAGGGAATGGATGTGATTCACTGCCGCCTGATTTGTGTACGAGAAGCTGATCAGCTGCACGCGAATGCAACACGGCAAAGCGAGACAGCTCTCGACAGACTCACACCACTGCTGCTGCTGCTGTTGCTGTTGCTGCTCCTGTTGATCCACTGCCGATCTGGAAAAGAACCAATTTACGCTCTTTTCTGCGTTGAGAGGCCACATGTGCAGCAGCCCATGCTCCCACGGAATCCGCTTCTGGTCGCTGTTGTCTCGCAATTTTATTCAAAGTTGCAACTCCGTCCGTGTCGCGCGCCTCGCTCAGCCACCTTACCTAGCAGCACAAGCGCTTTGACGTGGCGGCGGTCGGGACAAAGGAATCCTCGAGATGGGTCGATCCTAGGTCGTAGACATGGCTCATCACGACAGAAAGAGTCTGTCGGATGCTCGACGAAAGCGCAGCAGAGACAGTCTCGTCCGCATCAACTTCGTGCCGCACGAGCCTGCTCAACATATCCTCAGTCGAGCCTATGGAAAAGCTCTCGCCGACGTGTGCTTCGGACCCGGCGGCTATGCGATGTCTGACGGCACAACGTGGCCACAGATGCCCCACAAAGGGGTCTCGAGCGTGGACCGATTCGAGTCCCCGCACAACCAACCTGGAGGTGCATGAATGAAGCTTCTCGAGCGTCCCCTGGCGAACAATGGAACGCAACTGTTGCGGTGACCCGCTTAGCATCGACGCGATCTCTGCCACACACTGTCTTCCATTTAAGCGAGCTCTCCGACCCGGACGGATCCACGAGCGGTTTAAAGTACCCTTGTCGATTGCATTTGTGGGGCCGCGTCACACTGTCGCATAGCAGAGCAGATTCGATAGGGAAGAAGACTGTAAGCTTCATCCTAGCAACGCGGCATGGTGAAAGGGCCAAGCACTTACACTCCAAGAAGTCGGCAGCCATCAGCCTGCGATTCGCCATCGTAAGCAAGAACACCATTGCATGGTCGGGAAATGTTCGTCGTCAGTACTCGTTCGTCCAATCGTCTTCGTACAGCCGCGCTCACTTACAGTTCAAGCGCGCTCTCTGGTGGGATCCGGTTCTTGAAATCGGGCACGTCCATATCGGCTGCTGCGCCGTACTTGGTCTTGAAGTGAAGGTACTCGATGACCTTTTCAAGCACTTCGCCCCTGCGAGTGCCACGCCATCCGACAAAGACGACCACAAAGAGCGTCAGTACAGCTTGGAGAAGCAGTGATGAGGAAAGGGAGCCAATGCGTACCGGATCTGCAGACGGGCAGTGTTGCTCTCTGCCTCGGCGAAGCCTCCTCCGTCACCCGTCGAAAGCATGGTCTTGATGGTCGGTGATGCTTGCACGGTTGTGTTGTCGACTAGGAAGCGGTAACCATCCTGCGCGTGCGGTTGCGAAGAGACCGTCGAGGGAGCGAGCGAGACAAGGTTTGCGCGAGTGGGAGAGAGAACATGAAGCGAGCGAGCGTGCCGGAGACAGAGATGTATGGAGCGAGAATCTAGCGTCAGTCTCGATCACAGCTGGACGGTGCTCTAAATACTCTTCCCACTTACCTCGCTGACCAGCGTCACCCACTTCGTAGACGAAGAACCCTGTCCGTGTTGGTCGACCGACAATATAGAAGAGGTTGGGTTGGTCGTGAGTCAGCTGTCCTCTCGAAGCGTGTCTTTGACAGTCGCTGTCACTTACCGACATGACGAAGAGACGTTGATGCTGTTGCGAACTCGAGCTGAAGTCGATTCGTGGACTCACGATGTGATCAAAAGGACAGAGCTTCATGCGCCACAATAAGATTCTTGAGAAGAACTTGATCAACCGTGCGTTTTTTTCTGCGCTGGACCCTGCGTGTGGAGGCGTTGCTGCGCACAGAGACGCGTCCAAGCGCTCCTGCTCAGCCCCACCTTTCTTCAAGAGCACGCCCTCTCGCAAGTCGCAATCACAATCACAAGCGACGGTAGATACGTTGCGGTTCCATCAGCTTGCTATTGATACATGAATCCAATGACGGTCGATAGAAGTACAAGTAGGAATACAATTGTGAAATGCTGATGCTGGTCCCTTCAGCGCCTCGTCTACTCGGGAGTGCGGCTCGACGGTCCCTGATCGTGGCCTCGCGGGCGATGTGGATAGGGCCAGTATCTCGCCTCTTCGCCCGTACCTGCTGGCCGCGATCCAGCACCGAGAGCGCTGCGCCCGGATGCTGGGAACGTGCCCAAGATGGGCGGCAACGAACGTCCTGCTGCTCCCAAAGACGGCAGGTGCGGCGCACCCGGCTTTCCACCACTCGCCGAAAGCGAAGGCAAGGAGGGTCGGGGCAGACTTTGCGAAGGGAAGCTCGAGTAAGGGCTGTTCGACGATCGATAGGCGCTGGCGGTAGAGTAGCCACCCGTCGAAGAGGACGAGAGGTGAGCTGCGCTCGAGCCAGCGGACGTGGGTCCAGGAGACTGCGAGTAGCCCCGCCAACGTTGCTCGTACGCTGGTCGCTCGGACGTCGATGGCAACGGCGCCGTGAGTGGTCCGTTGGTAGGTCTGTTCCTCGAGGCGAGGGCAGCAGACGCTGCCGTGGTGCTCGCGTACACGCTCCCGACGCCAGTTGTTGGGTAACGGCTGTAGCCGTGACTCGTGCCAAAGTGGGCGCCAGTCGGTGAGATCTGCTCCCCACTGACGGCACGACGCTGCTCGCCAGGCACGGAAGGCGGCATGCTGTGCGACTCGTGTTCGCGAGATCGACCCGATGCGCCGTACATGTTGTATCCAGCACGGTCGCGTTCACGATCACGTTCGCGCTCCGCTTCGACATCATCGCTCGAAGACAGGTGGCTGTGCATGGGCGGTGCCGACCTGGCGACGTGACCGGCGCTAGAGACGCTGCTGGGTGGCATCGAGTAGCGCGAGGCGGCCGAGCTGCGATCAGCCGGATGGGTCGGCGGCGCCATAGCTGCGTAGCCTGACGAAGGCATGGGTCGGCGATGTGCGTCATATGGCGAATCGTACATCCAGGGCCTCGAGTCGACCGCGTCATCTCGCGGGTCTCGCCCTTCAGCGGCAGATCTGTGCATATCGAGACGATCGTACGCACGCGCTCTCCCATCGTGATCGTCCCGCATCGTTCGGCCATCGGAAGTGGCGGGACGACCGGTTTCGAGATGGTCGGCAGTGAGCGGTCTCGCATCGAGGTCGCGTCCCTGCCTCGCGTAGAGAGAAGGCGGCACGGAGACGTCTCGGCTGGCGGCTGGATGCGCCGGGTCTCCTCGTTCCGCGTGCCAATCGTGCAGGGAAGATCGTCTCGCGGTCCGGTGGCTAGCCGCATCGGCTGAGTCGTTGAGCAGCGAGTTGATCTGCAAGCCGCGTCGAGGGGCGACCGCCTCGGGCGATTCGTCCCGCATCTTGGCATCCATCGCATCGCCTTGGAAAGAAGAGATGCCAGGCGGCGGAGGAAGATGGGTCGTTCCAGGAACAGCTTCGTTGCCAAAGCCGGGCGCCGACAATGCCAGAGCTGGCACGCTTCCTGCTGCAGAGGGCAGTGATGGTACGGCAGAAGCAGAATTGCTGGCAAAGCGTTGACGCACAAAGGCCAGCGCCGCGGCTTCTCTTTCTTCCAAGGGAGCGTCGGCGTGGCTGCGAGCGAGCGCTGCGGCTTCGGCAAAGTCGACCTCGTCTTCGTTTCGTGCGAAGTAGTTGCGTGCCTGCGCGGTCGACTTTTGCGCCAAAGTGGAGGACACGACTTCCCATCGAGGTCCGTGTGTCACGAGCGCACGAAGGAACTCGTATCGCTCAGCCACGGACCAGTAAGAGGAGGTAGGCTGCTTTCCGCGGCCCTTGCCTCCTCCCACGTCCGCGCCTCCTTCCTCGCCCGGAACGGATGTCTTGCTACGACGCTTCTTGCCGGCCTTCCGACCATCTGCATCCACTTCGCCTGGCACTCCGTCCGCGGCGGTGTTTGTCTCGCCGGTAGCAGGACCGCCAAATAGGCCTGCGAGCGCTTCGGCAGCAGCAAGGTCGCTGTCCTCCATCCCAGCCTTGAGTTCTGCGGAGTGAGCTGCGGGTGGCGCAGACGCGGAAGTGATCTCGTCGCTGCCCTCAGCTTTGACACTTGCCGGAGCCGCCGAAGAGGATTCCTCCACCGTCGTAAGATCCTTCTTGCCACCGCTCTTTGACTTGCGCGACTTTTCCGTCGCGCTGGCGCTGTCGGACTTGGCGCGCTTCGACTTGGGCCCAGATTTGCGCTTGTCGGACTTGGCATCTACGCCCTTGGTGTCGGACTCACCCTGATCAGCGGTGCGTTTGCGGCCCGCTGCGACTTCCTCGGAGTTGCCTTCGACGATCGCTGGAACCATGCGAGCGCGACCGCCCCTGCGGCCATTGCTTGGGATGGGAACGTCGGCCAGTGACGCGGATGGATCGACCGCCTCGACGGGCGAACGCATACCAGATCCGTCCTCGACATCGTCGGCCTCTTCGCCCTTCGCAGACTTCAGATCGGCCATCAGTGCGCTGCCCTTGGCCTTCTTGGGCTTGACGCGGGCCTTGCGCTTCCTCTCCCTGTTCCTGGCAGCGGCCAGAGCCTTGAAGTCGTTGCCGGGCACCTTCTTGTTGAGGTAGTAGTAGCGCACGCATTGAGCCGGTGTTTTGTGTGGGAGAGCTTGTGCGATTCTGCCGAATTGCTTGGGCCACAAGGCATAGCGGCGCGCAAAGATGGCCTTTTCCTCCTCCGACCAGACATCAGGGTCAAATTCGTCCAGGTAGAAGGCGAGTGGATCCGCGACATGTCCATTCAGATCGTCGTATCGCAGCTTGGTGAGCTGGTCTGAGTCGACATTGATGGCCATGTCCGGTGCGGTCGCGGTGGTGCGCGCAGCTCGCATGTTCGGGTCCTGCATGTCGGCATTCTCCAAGCTGGCGAGGATCTCGAGGAATTCGGCCTCCGACCGAACGGCATCCCCGAAGCCAGCGAATCCGCCTGTCTGAGCGCTGCGACGGTTAGCTCGACCTGTGGTCAGCGAGGCACTGAGTAAACTGCCTCCACCGCCGCCGCCGCCACCACCGGGAGACGGCTCTTCGACGCCAAAGACGCCAGGTGTACCTGCGGGCGTGTTGGCCGGCGGTCTGCGAAGCAATTCGCGACGCTCGGCGCTACGATCCAGTCGTTGGCAATGCAGCTTCCACTCTTCGTTGATGCTACGATAGCTTTTCTTGAGGCTTTCGATCTTTGCGTTGAGACGCTTCTTGCGGTCCAGCAACTGAGGAAACAGTTGGGCTTTGATACGCTCCGCCTGCTTGTCGTCCTCTTCGAGCCACAGAGGCTGGTCAGAGCTGACAAGGAGCGGAATTCCGTAGATCTTGGCTTTGAGAACGTCCATTGTCGTCCTTTGTGACACGATCTGGTTTTCTTTCAGGATCCTCTTCCAGTCGTCTTTGAGTATCTTGTCCTCTGCGATGTGATGACGAAGAGCGAAGTGGATCGCTTTATCCATTTGCTCCTGAGTGGAGGGCGTCATCAGAGGTGGCTCGATGTCTCTGTCGGTATCGTCGATCTCGGCGATGCGCAGGGAGGGCTCTTCCCCGTCCGGTGCAGGCATCTCAACTTCCTCGATTCTGGCCGTCTCCTGTTCTGCGAGTGCTCGAGCTTCTTTGTCGTCGCCATAGTCGACGTGGGGCAGTGTGATCTCTTGTGTCTGCGCTTGGACGTCGATGCTGGCGGTGACATGGGGCCCCGAGACCTGGACCTGCGAGGAAAATGATGGCGGCAGACTGGCCTCGACTACTTGAGGCTCTGACACAGGGACGACGGCCGAAGCGGCTTCGACAACGCTCGCTGCGTCAGCGTCAGCGGCCCGGCCTGGCTCATCGATTGGGCCCTCGATCTTGCTGTCTTGCTCCACCGGGAGATCGCTCGAAATTGTCTCGACTGAAGCCTCTGTCATCGAAGCGTCGCCGACCTGAGCCGGCTGCTCTTCTTCTGTCTTGACTTTAAGTTCGGCAGACGAAGGCGCGGGCTCAGTTGTGCCGGGATTTACGGGTCCATTTGCGCTTTCTAGAGGCTTGACGGGCGTCTCGTCGACGACCGTACTCTTTTCAGCCGCTTCCATCGGCGCTTCTGGCGCGGAGCTCTCGACGGGAGTCTGGTCCACTGACTCCATCTCAACGTCATCTTCTGGTCTAGCATCTGCAGCTTCACTCGGCTTGTCGACTGGTTGCTCGCCGGTGATGCCATCAGCAGCACTGCTAGCCGGAATCTGCGTAACGTCGGGCACCATGCCCTCTGCAGTGGCGCTGACCGTGGATATGCCCTCTATGTCAAGGTCCGCCTCTGCCTCGACCGGAGTAGGCGGAGCGACAGCTAAATCGGTTGCACCGGCGTCTGCCTTTGCCGGCTGCTCCTGCGCCTGCTCTTGCTGCTGCGCAGCATCCGGCATCTCGACATCGGCAGTAGCTCCGTCAGATTGCTTGCCTGTATCCAGGTCCGCCGAAGCAGGCGCCTGCACAGCTGCTGCTGATTGTTCGGTTGCTTTGACGCGAGCATCCTGAAGCTCGGACACAGCAGTGGAGACCAATTCGTTGGTGACGCACGGCACGGATTCGTGCATGGCCGTTGACGCTCTGGCGTCCTCGGTCTTGGAGTCGTCTGCGATTGTTGTGGGCAGCTGCGTTGCTTGGGCATCGCTTTGCTGATTGACCTGAGATTGCGTCACTTCGTCAGCCTGGCTCTGCATGGGCTCGTCTTGAATGTGCGAGGAGGCTGTTTCGCTCGGTACGCCCACATTAGTGATTTCCGTTGAGCTTGGTAGCGTCTCTACTGCTGTATGACTGGCGTCCTCCTTCGACGGAGCTTGTGCTAGCGGGGCTGCACTGGCGTTGACCTGCTCCGCATCGCCGCTTGCTTTGCCGGACAGCTGTGCCTCGTTCGTTTCGGGCTGCGACGGAAGGCCATCTTGTGACTCAGGCTGTGGAACTTCAATGTCCGCCGGCGACGGATCTGCCGGAGCCTCCGCGACTGCCGGAACTTGGTGTCCTGGTGTATCCTCGTCCTGATTCTTGGTAGGCTTCTCGTTCGGTTGCGCAAGCTCGACGGTGCCACTCCCCCCAGCGCTTGGCGGAGATATTTCTGCAGTAGAGATGTTGTCGCCTAGGGTCTGCTCGGTGGTGAGTTGCGTTGCTGCTGCTGAAGGCCCTGCGGTAGATCCTGCGTTGTCCTGTTTTGCTGACTCTGCTGCAACTTGTTCGGAGACACCGTCACTCTGAGCCTCTGACGCACGCACCCTTGCAGCTGGATCTTCCGCCTTTGCGTCTTGTGCGCCTGACGCAGCTGATGGGGCAAGCGGAGCGACCTCGCTTGGTAGTGGCGCCGCTGCCTCTGCCTCCTCTCTGTTGCCCTCGTTGGTCTGAAGCGTTGGTTGCGGAGACACATCCCTGCTCGTGACCTCGCCTTTCTCGGCGGCGAGATCGGATGCGACCGGCTTGGTGCCGGCTTCCGGAGGCGTGGTGTTAGAGCGGGACGTAGACTGACGCTGTGACGTGTCGGAGCGGGCATCTTCGGATGCTGGACCACGAATGGAGGCATCTGTCGGTTTGCCCCATTGTCGCATCCCACCAGAAGCCCGACCCGAGCTCGGTTCCCGTGCGGGAGGGTCTCGCTCGCTCACACGATCGCGATCCCTGTCTCTGGATCGATCGGAGTCAAAGTCGCGGTCTCTGCCGAGGTTGGCGGAGGGCGATGCAGCCCGTCGGTCGGCATAATCGCGGGCCTCATATCCGTACTTGCTGGTTGCTGAGACTGGATATGGTGCATACGAGTCGCTCGCTTCGTAGACGGAGGGAGGTGCACCTCTCTCGCGAGATGGCCAGTCGCGACGCTTGTCCACGGTGTCTCGATACGATTCCCTCTCGCGCTCCCAGTCTCTGTCCCTGTCGCCATCGCGGTACGAGTCCCAGTCTCTATCTCTTCCTCGTTCGCGGTCACGATTTGCACCGGGGCGGTACGTGTCAGATCCTCGAGGTGTCGGCGTGCCGGATGACGCAGGATACCAGCTGCGCGCGTTGTCTGCTCGATGTGCTGATCCGGCGAAACTGGTACGGGAACCCGATGCATATGGCTCTGGCCGAGCGGCATCGCGGTCTCTTGGTGGGTATGCATATGCCGAAGCTGCTGCGCCATACGAGGATCCGGCATCTGCAGGGTGCCCAAACCTGGAGCGCGGTGGGGCATAGGATGAAGACGGGCCTGGTGAAGCGTCATGGTATCGGTCGCGGTCGGAGGAAGTGTGTCTTGGAGATGAATGGCCATTCTTGGTGGTGCTGGATGGGGCAGTGCTGACCGTCTTCTTGGAGGAAGCATCCGAAAGCGGCATGAGGCGATCAGCAAGTGGAATCGCACGCTCGTCAGTATGGGGACGAGGCTGGCTCACCTTGGAGTGGATGCCGTCATCTTCGTCAATCTGACCCTCCTCGTCTACTTTGAGCATTCCCTCCTCTTCCTCGTCGTCATCGTTGACTGCTTGCCGAGAGCCACTACGGATGCTGAAGTCGTTAGACTTGTCTCCGCCATGTTCTGGTGTAGATTTTGGCTGCCCAGTCACAGCTATTGAGCTGACGGGAAGATCGGCAGCCTGAGCCGAGTCCTTTGCGTCCATACTGAGCACGCCGGAGGAAAGACGAGTATGCAGTTTTCAGAGCATCCCGCGGTGGTTGCTTGGGTCGGCTTGCAGAAAGTAGAAACGGTCTGCCTTTCGATCGTTGGTGGAGGTTGCGCCTGTTCGGAGCCGAAAGTCCTGGTGCTGGATATGGTCGGTCTCAACTGGCTGCGCTGGGTATATGGGAAGAAGGAAGGGTCGGATGGATGGTTGGCTGAGTAGAAGGAGCTTGGAAAGGGTCTTGGGAGTCATTCACTCAGCCAATCCTCCAAAACCTCGAATTGGAATTGGCGTCAAGTGCAAATTTTCGGAGCCGATACTTCAGGAACGCTTTCGCTGCTGCTCCCCTCACACGAGACTGTTCGACTCTTCTCAAGAGCAGACGCTCAACGGTCCACACACTCATAGGCATCCGCTGTGGCGGGGCGAGCTCTGGCAAGCTCGAACGTCGAGTGATGCGATTGTCAGGAGTTGCGAATGAGAGGGACAAGATCTCATTGTCTTATGCAGTCGCCGTTTCAAGCGCCGTTCATGCATGGGCGTTGGAGCTGAACAGGTTCTCAAAACTCACAGGCACGCTCACCGTTCTGCCTGCGACGTTGCCGAAACAGCTTGATGAGAGTCCATCAAGCAGCAGTCAGCTGCTGTGAACGTCATTGGGTCCTCCAATTCGCCGACCTCCTGACAAGGAGATTGGCACACAGCGCGCTTTGAATGCGCTTCCGTTCTGATTGTTGCACGATGAATTGCTGGAGCATGCTGCGGACACAAGTCTTAGATGCAAGAGGACGAGAATGAAGATCGGAACTTTGCTTTGACGTGATTGTGTGCGTCTTTACATAGCGTATCTGTTGGTGTCAAAGCGAATTCGCAGCAAGGGGATAAGGAAGGGACAAATGGGTCAGTGACGCGTCGGTGAGCTCGAACGTCGGAATGGCTTAGCACTCACTTTCGGGTCCACTCGCGAGCCGTGCTCTCGTATCGTTGACGGTCGGTCTTGTACAAGTTGGCAATCTCGGGTACGAGCGGGTCATCGGGATTTGGGTCCGTGAGCATGGAGCAGATGGAGAGCAGCACCTTGGAGATGGTGAGCGCTGGACTCCACTGGTCCCTGAGAATGTCGAGACAGATGCTGCCGTTGCTGTTGATGTTGGGGTGGTAGATCTTGGTGGAGAACGAAACCTTGGGTGGCTTGAAGGGGTAGTCGGTCGGGAAGGTGATGGAGAGGAAGAAGACACCGCCGGCATAGGGCGAGTCACCGGGACCCATGATTGTCGCTTGCCACTGGAACATGTTGTCACCGGTAGGACCGGCGCTGCAAGAGGAGGGAGGGTCGCGGCCGAGGTCGGCGAGCTCCTTGTTGATCCTTTTCATAGCCATTTTCTGCGTGCGTTGAAAGTCGTAACATGCAATGGTGGAGGACAGACGAACAAGTGCGGAAAGGTGACATGCAGCGTGGAGGCAAGGCGAGAAAAGAGAATACGGTCAGAGAAGTTCTTCTACGCTACACACGCGGAAAGACAGTGGCGGCGACAATCCTTGCAGCAGGGATGATGATGAAACGGCAGGGCTGAGCATAGCCTGTCGATCTTTGACGTATTCATGAGCCTACACGTTATCCTATCCGCCGTAGAGCAGGAAGCGGCAGCTCCGGTCCTTGGAAGCTGGAATCGAGCGTCGATCGGTGGTCATACGGCCTAGCCGAGCTCATCGAAGATGCAAGCCCCCGTCAATTGCTTGTGGAGACAAGTTCTCTGTGACGTTGTCATGCCGTATCGTGCGGTCCGCGATGCTGAGGAAGTGCCCGTGTACTGCTCGATGCAGGTAGTCGTGTGTCCAAATGTATGCTTCCCTGCACGATCCATCGTCGCCTCTGTATGCTGCTGAAGCCACCGCTGACATGAAACTTACTGCGAATGTACCTGCCTGGTCGGCGAATGCGATGTGCTAGACTGGAGTGCTGTTACGAGAGACGGTTCGGACCTAGATGAACAGCGAGATGTTGCAATCGAAGATGCCAGAGACGACAATGAATGCTGATGTTGGTGGTGGTGGAGATAAGGAGAACAACAAACACCGACAAGCAAAACTGACACGGCCCAGACGATGTGGACTTTCATTGCGGCGCAGCAAAGACACACACACACGCCTCCCGCACAGTCGAGAAAGAGACTGGCTCTGCTGACTGGGAATTTCTGTTGTTCTCGAGCCACTCACACACACAAAGCCAGCAGCAGCGGCTGTGCTTTGTCTCTTCGGCCAGACTCGATCTCTTGGCTCTCTGCAGTCCACTTCTCACTCTGCCGTTCGTAATCACTGCTCCTCTGGTAAAGTCACAACCTCTTTGTTCTTTTTCAATTCATCCAGCGCTGCCGATTTGAAAAAGAACGGCTTCGAGCGCTGAAGAAGCGTCAGCTCCAGCTCGACTTCCGCTGCGCAGTCACAATTTTAGCGACAATTCTCGACTGTTACATCTTTGTCTGTCAGCTCTCACAATGGCCTTCGAACGCGGCTGTCGGCCGGTTCGAGCCTTGAGCTATCGAGGAACGCCCCTCCTCGTGGCCACTGCTGACGGCTGCCTTGACTTCCTCGACACCCCCTCCGCCACAACGCCGTGATATTGACGCCGTCTATGCCCGCTTTCTGCCACATGGGCTTCAGAGATCCTTGTTCGCGGGCAGACAGGTTCGACTTAGAAGTTCCTCACCGTCCTTTGGCTCGTAGATGGTCTTGGACCGTGCTGTCATTCCGCATCCTCTGAAGATGCTTCTTCGGCACTGAGTCTGTCACGAAAAGGAAGACTTGATCGACATCATTCACAAAACCAGGCCAGAGCCTTCGATGTTGCGTTTTGGTGTTTGTGATTACACGAAGCAAAGAGTATACAGGTACAAGTACAAATGGAGCCTCTCAGGGAGAGCTATAAATGCTAATGCGATGGGAACGACGATGCATGGGGCAAAAGAGGGTGTGTTTGTGCTTGGCTCTGGGCTTGTTTAGCAGCCGGCAAGGTCCTTGGCGTCGCGGTTGCGAGCCGCGCGGTTGACCCAGTTGGGCTCGCGAGCAGCGGGCATGGGCGCCGAGGCGTCGAGAAGCACCTGGAGGCGGTTCTTGGACCAGAGGCGGCCGTCAAGGTTGCGCATGGTGGTGGTGGCCTTGAGGGCAGTGACGGCCGAGGTCTTGAGACCAGCAGTGGTAGCGGTGGAAGCAACGGCGGCGGCGCCAGCAGTGGGGCGCGCAAGAGCGGCGGAGAGGCGGACGGCGGAAGCGAACATTATGATAGAGGTGTCTTAGGGTAAGAACGCTGGAGGTTGAGTTTAGGTGAGGATGCGATTGCGGATGAGCAGGTTTGATGGGAACGGAATGGATCCACGATAGTCCAAACGAAGTATATATGCCTTTGCGGCTTACAGCTCTCGTCAGAAGTTGATGAGGGTACCGGTGCTGCTAGGCGGCATGGACTCGTGAGAAGCACGGTGGGGCATTCCAGCACAGGCAGCAAGAACTTCATACGAAGCGGTCTCATTTGGCGGTGGGGACTGCGCATTACGCCCCGGTGCTGGTGCTCCCACCTTCATCTGGGCTGCAGCACAATGCTTCGATGGATGGGGCAGCGGAGTGCCAAAAACGGACTCTCACGAGGAGAAAGGGCGAGTGGCCCGGTAGAATCCATGCTCCATCAGCAGCGACTTTGCGATCTGGCTCAGATTAGGCGAGACGAGTTTGTTCCTTGATTGCGGATGGGGGGATCAGGGGGAGGACGTACCGTTAGCTGCTGACGCTGCTTGGTGACGCTCTCGATGCGAGTGTAGACAGTCTCACGAGCGTGCACCCTGCTTTTTTGCTGTGTGAGCGAGAGGTATCCGAGCTGCAAGCTTCAACTTTCGATGACGGCACTGAGCAGTGGATGCCCTCTTGACACATTCACATGCCCTCTGCCCTTCGCTCGGCTCGCAAGACTGCGATTTCACCCAATTTGGATCGGAAATTTAGCTCGACCTTTTTTTCTCCTTGCGCTGCTGATGAAACGCCCGCCGCTTGGTTTGGTCACGCCGGTTTGGGTCCTCTCGTCCAGTAGCGCGCTTGATCGCGATCAGGAAAGTTGATACTCAGCCTGAAGACTGCCATTGTGAGCGGGTAAGCGATCAAAGACATGATCCTCCGTCAACCGCCCAATTTTTTTTTTGGCGCGCACCACCATTCTCATCACGACCCGCGTCGTGCTATCATGCCCCGTCGGAGCCGCCTCCCGAGCCTTGGGATCCCACACAACGAAGGCGTGCATCTTATGCGCGGCCTTGCAGGTCCTTGCTTTCATTGTCTGCCCTAACTGATCTTTTGTCAATGGCGTTCTTGTCTACTAAGTTTCGTCTATGCGCGCTTATAAGGCTTACGCCGTACTATAGGCTGGACTGGACACACTAGCTGCCGTTGATTAGTGTCTTCCCACAGGAGCCAGGCAGGGCACGGCCGCGGGAGAAAGCCAGCCAGCGAGCGTACATGTGCATAGATGAGCCCTCTTTCCTCCGCCGCACCCTTGAGCTTAAACGACCCCTGTCGATACTGCGCGATCCTGTCCGGCCCGGACGACGGTGTTGATGGCCCAATACGATCATCTCGGCTGGTCATAGATTAGCCTCTTCAACTCGGCATACCTCGCCAAAATGGGTTAGCTCCCATCGGCGCGTCTGCAATGCACCCTAGCCGAGCTGGACCAGCGGGCGAGCGGGTGTGGGGAAATTTCTCGCTACCTCTTCCCACGCTGACTGTTGTGCACGGTCGATTATCAATCTCTTGATCGCACTTCCCAAGCGGGGCATCGTCAGCGGGTCGATCGCGAGCACGGATGAGTGAGGTCTTCGCGTAAAGCACCTTCGAGATGCAAAACGCGGTTCTGGTCCGCACAACGACGTAATCGTTCGCGGCTCGTCCTTTCCCCGCGCGTCCAGACCCCCTCATATCCGGGGTTCAGGCTTTTGAGTGTCCAAAGAAATGCCCGTCCCCACGAGCGGAACCCTCGCTGACATGCCAAGAACCATCTCCCCGCAACCGGAGACTTTTTGGGCTCGACGTCGTTTCACAAACGCCCCTGGCAGTCAGCGAGCGCTGTTGGGGCGAGGCTGATGTTGACCGGGCCTAGACCAAACAGGTCGTGACTCTCTCTGCTCACACGATGGCCGTGCTCGGTCATCAAGCAAGCAGTCGGCAATGGGACAAGAATAAAGCTGATCATGTGAACAAAAGTGCTATGCGATGCAAACGTTGTTAGTTCGTGACAAGAGATATGTAGCATCCATCAAGGTGATTAGGATCTTAAGAAAGAGCAGCGCACCATGTGAGACTGCAAAGTTGATGTGGTCCAGCTGATCGGGCGAAAGCGCGTCGGAAGTGTCTCCTGCCCCTAGAACTGTAGGAACTTGGGCCACTCAAAGGAGCGATTCCATCTCTGCTCCTCGTCGGATCCCTCTCCGGCTGTCTGGCCCTCCGGAGCAGCCTCCAGATCGGCAGCGCGATCCGGTCCTCTGAATGTCGTATCGAGGTCGTCCCAATGGTGTGAAGCCTCCTGGGGATACGGAGCTGTCGGAGCGTCATCCCTTGGCCCCTGAGGATGCTGTTGAGGTCGAACCAGTGCTTCAGCGGCCTGTTGCGATGCGCTGACGACTCTCGGTGACGGTCTCCAACCCCCAGATGTTGGACTGCCTCCCGCGTCGCCTTCCAGCGAGCCGAAGGGATCCATCGACTCGTCGCGCTCTCGCAAGCTGTCGAGTCGGCTCAGCCCCTCGCTTGGCCTCTTGCGCTCCTCCACTGAGTTGCTGCCATTGGTCGCGCGACTACTGGCAAAGTGCGACACCTCATCCGACATGATGCTTGCCGACTCGCCGCTCCTAGTCGCGTTGTCGGTCGCTACGGAATCGTCGCCCGCAACAGCACGCGAGCTTGGCGCGTCGTTGCTAGGGTTGTAGCTGGCAGCGCCGGTGGAGATGCTTCTCTCGCTAGCGCCACCGGTGCGGGTAGATCGGGACGAGCTGGCCTGCGCGGCAGCGCTGAGGCTGTCCATATCGCTCGTGGTGCGTCGGCCGCTAAACGCAGACTGGCTCGCGGAGTAGCCGGCTCGAGAACGACTCGACAGGCTCGGCCTAGAGGCACCCCGCTCTCCACTGCTCCCTGAACCATGACCTACCGCTGAAGGACCATACACGCTCGCATTGTGGCTCCTTACTACCGGCGCCATACCTGTCTCGCTCGTCTCCACTCGAGAGCCATGCCGTTGGTGCACCAGCCGACTCGAGTCTTCAGACGGCCGCTGGGCGTGATCGTAGCTCAACCGCGGATCGGGTTCATCCACATCGCCCAAAGAGGAAGGCGCTTGGTGGTCCTGCGAGGCTGCAGGCACCCAGGCGAACTGTCCCATTGTCAGACGCCGCCATCCTGCTGCGACACCGCCAAGCACGCCGGCACTTGCAGCTGACGTCTCTGGCAGTTGGGCGCCTTGACGACCGTCTGACGCGGGTCTTGCCTCCGGTGAGTTGGACGGGATTGTGTGTTCCGGCGAATCGGGTGGGGTGACAAACAGACTTCGCGCCTCGGACATGGGTGTCTTGAACACCTCTCCCGCGCTTGATGGTCTGGAGGAAGTGGGTCGGGAATGCATCGCGTACTTCGGCAGGTCGGCTGCTGGAGTCTCACCGCGAGGCTCGTATACGGGCAAAGGGGAGACAGCGCGCCTTGACCCTGAGGAGGCGCCCAATGACCCGTACAGCCCGCTTGATCCTTGCTGTGGCGAGCCGCTCTCGCTCCTCTCGCCCAGCTCGCCGACACTGCGGATAGTGGCAAGGCGTGTCGGATGCGGAGCCGAAGTACCGCCAAGTACCGGGTGGGCAGGCGTCGATGTGTCGTTAGACGACTCGTCCTCGGGGCTCGACCGATAGTTGGGACCCAACAGCGTGCTGCCCGTCGAAATGAAGCGGCTGTATCGTTCCGGATCCGTCGATCGCAGATGGGACAGCTCGTCGGCGGACATCTCGGACATGTGGGATCCTCGTACGTTGCGATGGGAGTAGGTGCTTCCGTCGCTCTCCCTGTGGCCCGCTGCGAGCGCCCCCAGCCCACCTACACCGAGGAGCGCGGCGTCCATCCCACCACAGGAGGTGTTGCTATCCGTTGTTCCTGCAGAGCCTCGACTTGCCAAGCCTGGCCTGGCAGAAGGGGGCGAGCTTCGTGAGGGCTCCACGTTCCTCATAGTCTGACTCGTAGGTGAACTCCTCGATGCCCTCGGAGGCGGCGGCAGACTCCTCCCGCTTCCACTCGGCGTCACCCCACTGTTGCTACTACTGATCGCGGGTCGTTGCGTATGTGAGCTGCTCGTACCGCTCCCTGAGGCGGAATATGCGTCCGATGGTGGACGCGATCCGCCCCGTGCGCCTCCGACAAGCACCGCCGGCGTAGGGGCAAATATCCGTCTCTTCCCCTCACGCATCTCGAATCCAGACCCATAGGTACTGTCGGGCGATGTAAACGACATGAGTCCCTGCCGTTCTGCAGTGAGATCGCCAGCGTCATCCTCGCTGAATGGATCTTCCTCGATCTCCACCCGACCCGTGTTGCGTGGTCGTTTGCGACCGAAGACGGC
This sequence comes from Kalmanozyma brasiliensis GHG001, assembly GCF_000497045.1. Lineage (NCBI taxonomy): Eukaryota > Fungi > Basidiomycota > Ustilaginomycetes > Ustilaginales > Kalmanozyma > Kalmanozyma brasiliensis. The sequence goes on along the minus strand of NW_015961970.1, from coordinate 1,178,577 downwards.
GCCTATCGCTGCTGCGCCTGCAGCTGCAAGGCCTGCGAAAGCGCCCGTCCTGTTGGGAGAGGAAGGAGTGATGCTCGCAGTTGGATAATGCTCGCGGTTTCGGGACCGGCGTGAGGTGCTGCTGGCTTGTCGGTCACCTTTCCTTCTTCCACCGACGACGAAGAATCCGGATCCAGCACCAGCCGTCGTTAGGTGGTCATCCCTCCAGTCGTCGCCGGTCAGCCTTCCTGGGGCAGCGGTCCCAGCACCGATGGCAGCATAGTTGCCACGAGCTCCACCGGCGGCGCCTACGCCGCCCGTCGCCGCGCCAAGTATCGCCTCTTCTTGCCGCCTCTTTCGTCGACGACGCAGGCAGAGCAAAAGCAAAAGGAGAAGCAGGAGGGCGAAAAGTGCGCCGAGAACGATGCCGGCTATTTGACCGCCAGACAAGCTGTTGGAAGAAAGAATCTGAGTGTTTGGTGTGCCAGCTGCGGTGGCGGAGGGATCGCTGTTTGTGGCGGTTCCAGTCTTTGAAGTTGGGTCTGTCGCTGAGGAGGTGCCGGTGCCGTTGATTGTGGTCGGCGAGGTGCCGGAGAGCGTGGTAGAGGTCGGTGCATTGCTCTGTGATGGTGCTGTCGAGGTGGGTGATGTTGTAGGTGCTGATGCGGCTGTCAGCGAGCCATCTTGGGTTGGCTCGGCTGTTCCCGCGCTTTGTTCTGTCATTAGCGTGGCCGTGTCTGTAGGAGCTGTCGACGCTTCAGCAGGATCTGTTTGTGTAGGCGCCGAAGCTGGAGGAGCTGTCTGAGTGCCTGTTCCTGCCGTAGCTCCATTGTTGAGCGAACTATTCTCACCGCTACCCGCAGTATATGTTGCTGTCTGAGGACCAGCACTAGCCTGTTGTGTTGCGCTCTGCCCGGGCGTCGTATAGAGCGTCCCCAGATCCGGAGCCGGGAATGGCCCCGTATACAGCACTGGAACGTTCACCACCGAGTAGTCCACCGAGGTCGTGGTGCCCTGAACAACATTTACTGTTTGAAAGGGCCCAAAGCTTCCTTGTGGGTCGTAGACTACTTGGGTCAGAGTCGATGTGTAAGCGATGGTGTCTGTTTCGGCCGCAGAGTAAGAGAGCCAGGAGGGCAGGGCTTGGGCGGTTGGACCCGGCCCTGGAGCCTGTTGCGGTAGCGTTGCCATGCCGGCGATTGCAAATGAGGATAGCTTCGCACCTCTGAAAGCAGGCCTGGCTGGATGGAGACCCGGGCTCTAGTCCCGATATGAGGTTCGTACTGGCCGACGACAAGATCCTGATGCAGTTCGAGGAGGAGTCGATGTATGAGTGCCCATGGTAGGTGTGGGTGGCTGACTTCCACGCTGTGGAGCGTGCTGTACACAAAAGTGAGTGCCCGAGAAGATCGATGAGCCATGCGTCTCAAGCCAAGGTAGCTGGCCGAGGAGGCTCATCAGAGAGTCAAATGCAGGGAAGATGAGGAGATGAAGGAAGAAGCTGGCCCAGGTGGGTTCAGACGATGACCAATCTCAGATCGAGTCCGAAGAGCAAACGGTATGCAGAGCGAGCATCTCTTGCATCAATTGACCGTGCGGTCGCGTGCAACACCTAAAGCAATGTCGAGTCCGTTCAAAGGGCTACATCATTCGCAAGAAGCATGTCCCACTGCAGACACTGTTTGCTGCACGCACTGCATTCATGGACCTAAGGCATATCGCAAGCAGACCAACACTGAAACCTTTTTGACATCCGCGGGGCTGAAAATAGGAACCGCCAAACACTTCAGCCCCTGTTCGCGAGGCTCGGTCAAGGGAATAGGAGGCTGTGCGACGCCGAGAGGTCGCTAGTGGGCTTGGATGACGGGCAAAGGGAGCGTTGTAGAGTCTCGATGAACATTTGGAACTGCGCAGAGCTCCTATTGCATGTGATTTTGGCGTCATGCCCACTCAGGGGCGCAACTTGACGTTTCCTCTTAGCCGACCAACACACCGTCATCGGCAAGTTGACGCGTCTTTTATGGGAGCCAGGAACGGGTCGGCCTCTGCAGCCTGCCCCTGAGGCTTCCCGAGACGGCGTTAGCACCGCTTTTGATTGCCTGTCCGAGACTGATTGTGATGAGCACACCGAGGACAGGTCATAATCGACAAGGACCGCTAGAATTGCATCAGGTCATCCACAATCGCTGTGAATCGGGAAGCGTCGAAATCCGGGAACGCCTCGCAGGTCGTTTCTCTCGCTCGAACCACATCTTCGGCAAGGGTCTCTTCCAACCCTACAATGACGAATCTATCCCGGCCCAGTGCTTCTGCAAGCTCCACTTGATGATTGTCCATCAACGACGTGTTCGGCACCACGATCAGCGTTGGCGGTGTCGGTCGCATGCGTAGCGTATCCAGTATCGTTCCTGATCCTGCGTGGCTGATGACAATGTCGGCGGACTGGATGTACGACTTGAGGTCTGGTGCGAACTGAAACAGCTGCAATTCGACACCGTTGGACGTCTCTGCTTCTAGCGATGCGCCTTGCAGAGCAGAGTGGGCGGTGCTGCTGGTGAAGCCTTGCATGGCTTTGGCCTCATTGAGCATGCTATCGAAGATGCTCTTTCCAGTTTCCCTCGGTTCTGCGGATGTGCTATCACCGCTGCGTGGCGCAGCAGCAGTACGAAGGCGTAGACCGGATATTGTGCCTGTCTGACCCGGATCGAGACCGCCGATCTTGGGTCCACTCTGATACACTCTTCGGCCATTGACTACGCGAAGCCCTGGCTCAGGGACGATTTCGCTTCCTTCGTCGGCTGACGCCAGCGCCGAAGACGTCAGGATGTCCGCGATGGACGAGTTGCCATACTGGACCACGAGCTGCACGCGAGGCTCTGTGGATGGTGACTCTTTTGCGAGCTCTGCGATCGCATCGAGGAAGCGTTGCGAGAGAACAGCGTTGATGAGCGAGTCGAAGCGCGTTGTTCCTACCGTCACAAAGATGCTCAGCTTGGCAATTGTCGCTTCGCCGTTGACCATTGTCATGTCTGTCGTTGTCCGATCGTCGGCATCGTGTCCCCGGGTGTGGTGTGGCAGCCGGAAAACAGTGGGTGAGAAGAAAGCTGGGATAGCAATTGCGCACGGACGTGACGGCAATTTCGGCGTCTCGATTTTTGGACCCTGCGTTTCGACCACAAAGGCTGAGTCCATGACTCGTTCACCTTCCTCCCGACCGTCACCATCTCGCAATACTTCTCCTTCCAGACCCGAGACCGTACGCTATCGTCCACAATGGAAGCCATCACCCAAGCAGGCCGAGCGTTCCTCAGCTCGACCTCCGACATGCTGCAGAACGCGCTCGTCTCGTCCAACTCGGCCGCCTCGACGCCGCACGCCGACTCGCTCACCAAAGACCTGGTCGTCTCGCAGATCCTCATCCACCCGATCAAGTCGTGTCGTGGAACCTCCGTCAAAGAAGCGCCGTTCGACCATCAGGGTCTGCAGTACGACCGTACCTGGCTCATCATCGATGCAACCACCAAAAAGTTCTACACCGCGCGCGAGCTGCCCAAGATGGTGCTCATCCATCCGCGCATCAAGCACGACGCGAACAAGCTGTCCATCGAGATCCCGCAGTCCGAGACGGGAGTCGCTGCTTCGACCGTCGAAGTCTCCCTGCAGCCGAGCGAGGACGAAGTGAAGACGTACGAGGTGGTCGACGGGATTTTCATCTGGGGCGCCTACGTCGACGGCTATGCAGTGTCCAAAGAAGCGGACGAGAAGCTCTCTGCCTACTTTGGCAAGTCCGTCCGACTCGTCCGCAAGGGACCTTCGCCACGCGAAAGCGGACCGACCAACCCAGACGGCAAGGTCGAGTGGAACGATGCAGTGCTCCGATACCAGGACTTCTTCCCCTGCCTCGTCGCTTCCGCTGAAAGCCTGCGCGACGTGCAAGCCACCCTCACCGCCTCGGTCTACCCCTCCATGACCTCGGACTCGGATGCGAAAGCCTACAAGGTCCCACCTTCGGTCAATCGCGAGTACTGGACACCAGAAGAGCTCTCCACTCTTCCCATCACGCGGTTCCGCCCCAACATCATCGTCGATAATGCCCCCGGTGCCAGTACCACCTTGTCGGCGTGGGAGGAGGATGGATGGACAGCAGCGGAGCTCTTTCCGTCCTCCGAAGCAGAGGCTCCGATGGGCAGTGAGGCGGAGGGCAAAGGAAGAGCGGGGATGTACATGCTTGCCAAATGCGCTAGATGCATGGTGCCTAACATCGACCCGGAGACAGGCGTCAGGGACAACTTTTTGCCGTACAGAGTGCTGCAGGAGTACAGGCAGGTGGACAAGGTCGCAGCAGCGAAAGGCAAGCCGTGTTTCGGGATGCTGAGCGTGCCGAGGGAGAAGGAGGGAGTGGTGCGGGTTGGGGATGTTTGGAGGGTCACCAAGACTACGGATCCCTTGACAAGGGCATCGCCTGTGTGAGCAACGATAGCAATGCCATTTTTCTCTCACTCAAGATCAATCTGAGCAGCACATCTGGAACTGGGGTATGAACATTCCATCTGGAACACGATTCGTCTCGTATCACCGCTCATCCTCTCGCCCTTGCCCTCTCCTCCCTCACCCTGGTCTTCTCCTTCGCCTCGTCGGTCTGCAGCGCCCTCCTCGTCTTCTCATACCACTTGAACAACATCCCCCTCTCGAAGCGTAACGCCTCCAACCACGCCTGCGGCACCGTCTTGCTCCCCAACAACTCCCCATCCCGATCCTCCTCCACCTTGGGCACGTACACAATGTCATCCCTGGTCTTGTTGCCACCCGCGATCTTGCTCGTCGACTCTTCGAGGTCCATGAGCACGGAATAGTAGTCCTCTTGGGCAAAAATCGCTTTGAAGCGCCTCAACGTCGAGGGGGGCTGAATCAATTCCACACCCGTGATCACCAGTCCCGTCAAATCCTCGTAGAGTTTGCGTACCGCCTTTTCGTCCTCCATCGCGGCCAACGAGGTGGATGCAGCGGTCTCGCTCGGCTTATTGATCGACCTGGTTGCTTTGGACTGTGCCACCTCCTGTTCCAACTGTAGCTTGTACGATCGCACCTCTTCCTCGAGTCTCTTTTGCACCTTGATCGCCTCTGCCAGTTCGCGACGATGTTGTTTCTCCATCTCCTCCATTTCAGGTGCCACGCTCTCCCGTACGCTCTTATCGAGGATACTCACACTTCGATCTCCCACCGTCCCGCCTGCTGCTTCGGAGGCTCGTTTTTCCGCCGCTTCGATCTTGACCTTCAACGAATTGATCAGATCCTTGTCGTGACGGTAGCGGGCTTCGGCGGTCTTTTTGAACTCGTCGAGTGCTTCTTCGGGTGCAGTAGTGCGTAGTTGGCGTAGCTCATCGTATTGGGATTGAATCTCGTCCCGTTCGGCACGGATGCGGTCGAGTCGCTCTTCCAGCATCTGCTCGCGTTTGGAGGTGAGTTTGGAGAGCTTCTTGTCCACCCACTCGTCGTAGGCCCGACGCTCGGTCAGCAGCTCGTCCGAGAGCGAAGAGATCGCTTCGTTGTCGGAGCCGTCGTCGTGTCGCTTGTTCGTGGCAGGCTTCTTGACAGCACGCACTTCCTCCTCTTCCAACGGTCGTTTGGAGCGAGGTGCCGAGGTGGAGGACGACTTGTGCGCGCTCGACTTGGAGGATAGGGCGGAGGACTTTTTGACCCGGTGGTACGAGGCGTCGCCATCGAAGAGGTCCTCGTCGTCCGAGGCGGGACGCGCTTTGTTGACGTGGCGCGACGAGGCCGAGGACGAGCTGAACAAGGCGCGAGAGGGAGCCATGTTGCCGATGTGCAAGCCTTGTGGTGTGACAACGTGGCCTGCTGGTCGTCGAGGGCGGTGGGTGATAGAGTAAGTAGGCGGACGCTGAGGGGACCCTTGTCGATATCTCCGGTGGTTGTTGGACAGCAGGGCGATGGGAACAGAGGTGGACTGTGGTGGTGAGGAGAGGTCAGGAAGCTGCGCGCGTGTTGTGCCATGCCTCGAAGCGATGATGCAGGGTTTGAGCGGCGCTCAAGATTTCAGCCAGGGCCAGAGTCCAACACTCGAGCGTGTTTTGCTCAAGGCGCGTCCAAGCTGAATTTTCGAGCTCTGGTAGATTTTCTCTGTCTCTGGTGCCATGTTATTTTGATCACGTGGCTCACGAGATCCGCGAATCGACGACAACAACACCGACTCTTGGATCTAGTGCCCATCGAAGCGCTCGTCGCTCGCTGGGTCCCAGATCTGCATGGTGCTCCTAACAGCCGCGGATCGACTTCACACTATACCAAACCAAATTGCGATCTGCATCACACCGTTTGTGTCGCGCAACAGTTGCATTGTCTACTGGAGTGGGATATCATCGACTACCGAGTGCGAGTGGAGTCGTTTTGAAAGAAAGCAAGCAAAGAGAGAGCGAGAGAGCGAGAGACAAGAACATGAGGTGTGCTGCAGACCATACCAAGAAACAGGCCCTTGGACTGTGCACTAGAGCACGACGCAACCCTTGCAGCATCCGCCCGAATGCGAGTCCTCCTCTGTCTGGAAGCGTTCCATGCCGCCTGCGCCACTTGGGGCGCCAGTTGCGCCCGGTCGGCCTGCCGTCTGCTCCTTGTTGTATCTCCTAATCTCGCGCACCAGGTTGCTGAATGCCTCGTCGACATTGATGCGTTGCTTGGCTGATGTCTCGATGAAACGGCACCCAAAGTGTTTTGCCAGCTCGCGCCCTTCGTTGCTGCCCACCTGACGCTCGTACTCGAGATCGCACTTGTTGGCCACCACAATGACGGGGAACGAATCCTTGTCCTTGACCCGCAGGATCTGCTGGTGGAACGTCGAGATCTCGTCAAACGAATTGCGCGATGTGATGCTGTATACTAGCAAGAAGCCTTCGCCTGTTCGCATGTATTGTTCCCTCATCGCGCTGTAGAACGGAACGCAACGGCGCAACATCACAGTGTCAGTATGGCCGCGCTAGAATGACAGTGTCGCCTGTGTGCAAACTTACCTGTACTCCTCCTGACCGGCCGTATCCAACACGTCGAGCAACGCCACCTCCTCGTCAATGACGCATTGCTTGCGGTATGAATCCTCGATTGTTGGGTCGTACTCGTCTACGAAGTGGCTCTGGATGAATTGGATGGTCAACGCCGATTTGCCCACACCACCACCGCCGACGACGACGAGCTTGTACTCGCGCAGGAACTGTGCCTTTGACATTGTATGTTCGGAACGTCCTGATGCTGATTCGGAGAGCGACCGATTGTGGACCCTGATGGGATGCAGAAAGGCGACAAGGGATGCTGAAAGTCACAGTCGATACGCGATGAAGAAACGAGTCTCGAATCTGCTGTGGTGCAATGTCTGGGATACTGGGTCCGGATGATCTGATCTGCTTTGATCAAGAGCTGCGGATGCTATGAATGACGATCCTTCGTTGGATGCCGTGGTGAGGAAACGATGGCTTGTGTCCCGGATGCTGCCTAGAGGAAGTCGAGATGGGTGCAGGCGCGTTGCAGGGTTGCGAGAAGTTTAACCGGCCAAGGTATCGAAATGTAAGGTGAGAGACGACCCGAAGTAATTGGAAATGGTCGGAGAGGAGCCGGAAGAAGAGCAGCGTCGTCTGCTTGCAAATGGGCGGTGATGGAGGTGAAGAGAGGCGATGGCGAACAGGGAGGTGAGAGGTGGGAGGAAAGGAAAGGAAAACAAGATTGAGTGTGTCGGTCGGAAGCGAATCACGAATCCAGGGGCAACAACCGCGAGTTCAAAGCCGAAATCACACCGCACACGCCGGACACACACAGAGTGAGCTTGGTACAGCGCTCACCAAGTGCGAGTTTGCTTGAGCAACCGTGTGTCTGTCTGTCTGTGAGAGGACGCGTGTGGGGGTCGTCTTGCGTACCTTAGGGGAAGCAACCAGCAGCCAGCGCAAGGCAAGCAGCACGAAGCAAGCAGCGGCGGCGGGCACCCTGAAATTGGGTTCCAAATTCAAAATCTCGAAATCATCTTTTTAGCGCGTTCTAAGCAAGCTAAGCAAAGTTTGTATCCTGACTTGAGTCGGGATTAAATTGAGGCTTTCGTCAGAGCTTGCGTCCAATTCACAAAGCTTCACTTTCTGTTTGTATTGAATCAATCCGGTGTTCTTGTCGGTTTCAGCAGGCGACAGAGAAAGCGTCTAGGTCACCACCCGCTCGGCCACCTCGGTAGGATCTGTCTCTCTAGAAGACGATGCCATCCGAGATGGTGTTGGTGCCGGGCCGAGAGCACGAAACCTTCTCCTGATCGCGAACACGATCCGTCGCTTCGATCGAGCGAGGCTCGGATCCTCTCTTTCACTGCGGCAGTGAGCCGCGGAACTGGACATGCACTTTCAGGGGCGTCCTTTAGCTGCATCTCGAGCTGCGTGGTTGTGCTCGAGACAATAGTCGACTATGAGAGCGAACCTTCTGGGATGCAATGTCGATCTCGACCGCGCCCAACGCTTGGATCGTAGAGGCGCAGCTAGCTTCATGCCGGATGTCGGGCCAAGGCGGTCAGAACAAACAAATAGTCCGGCGACGCTGATCTGTACGCAATCTGGATTGCAATGAGCACTGACCCGATCTGTCCAGCTTGTCGGCTTTTCCCGAGGAGGACAATGTCGTCCTGGCGACGTTCTTCAGGCTGATCGTGGGTCGTCCTAATCTCCTCGGACCGGACAACCGTTCTACCCAACCCCACGAGTAAGCTCTGATGAGCACATGTTGCCAAGAGAGGATGACAATTCAGATACTAATTTGGCTTGCAACGTGGACGCAGCCAGAAGCTTGCAACGATGACGTCCTCATATTTCAAACCCAGCTCAAAAACAAGGTCAGTCGCTAGCGCCGTCCAGGAGCACGCATGAGAACGATCTCTCCGCAAATGTCCGTATCAGCAGAACGACGATCGCCATCGGCAAGCCGTATGTCGAACGGCAATTGCAAATTGGCGGATCGCACGTGTGAGGGTGCCTGCCTGGCCAATGAAAGACGCCGGGGTATGGACAATAGCCCCGCGAGGGCTGTGTACAGATTGCCCCGCCATCCCCGTCTCCATCTGGTTAGTCTAGAGCGATAGGATCATCGAGTGATACATTGAACTCTAGTCCCTCTTCCGATGGGCTCAAAGGAGTGTCGACGCCTGCACGCTGGTCCTCTTCCGAACGATCGACTGTGGAAGGCGGCTCAAGGCGATCCAGTATCCCTCGAATCATTGCCGCATCTCAATCCGATTGCAGCTAGACGGACCTTCGCTTGAATGTGCCACGTCCTTGTCAAGAAGAAAAAAAAAGCGTGGCTTGCGATCAAGAGATGGGAGCGAGTCTACGGCGACTTGCGGATCGATGCAGAAGCACCTCGGCTAGGGAGGCAAGTTGCGTCAGGTGAGAAGGATCGCGAGGCAACGCATGCAATATGCGAATCCCTTCGGTTAGTGGCAATACAGGAACCAAACTCTACCTCTCCTGTGTACAGCGTGAAAAGGTACAGCACCATAGACAAGCTTATCGCAAACCGACACGAGATGCACTGCGTCAATCCATGTCGCCATCTTTACCAGTATTGACGCAGATGGAACAGCTCTGTAGCCTGATGAATGGGCAACAAACAGCACGATCCCAGAGCAATTAGACCTTCTGTCTTGAATTGGTGATGAAGTGCCAGTCTCTGCGATGATGATAATAATAGACAGCGAAGGAGGCGAGGAGCAACGATGCCACGGAGCAGCGAAGATCTGAGACATGGGAACAGGAAGAGCTCAGAAAGAGCGCTCCCCGCGTTGAATGATGGAATTTCATGTCTGCAGCGGCCCTCTCTCTTATATCCTCTCTCTCTCTCGGAGTTGTCGCCGTGCTCACAAATCGCAAATGCCTCAAGAGTCATCCACCGACCCTATCAAGCGTCGAAACAAGAGCACTCGTCACTGAGGTGACATCTCACAGCAATGTCTGCCGACTATGGCGTCAACATCAAGAAGCAAGAGGTGCAAGGGAGCGCGATGCCTCGTAGTAGGTGGTAGGATGGCTGACTGGCTTGGACAACAGCGAGGCAGTGACTTGGTTGTCCCCCACGTTCACCCTATCCTCGGCGAGCTGCTGCAGCACAACTGGGCTGTCCCGCGCCTTTGTCGGAGCGTGATGAGCCGCCGCCGCGTCGCTCGCACCGCTCGCGCTTGATTATTTATTTTTCTCGTCATTTAACGACCTTCTTGAGGATTTTTCGAAATTTCGACTGTGCCAGAGCAGCGCAATTTCACGGCACCGCACAGCGCAGCGCAGCACAGCACGACAGCCGCCACACACGCACACACTCTATCCCGCGCCGTGTAGCGCTGTTGCAGGCTGAATCCCGGCCTCTTCGACTTCCAGATCATCCACGCACAGAGGCTTCCACTGGCCATCCTGTCTTCTTGCACCTCTCCATCTCATTCCCACCGTCTGCAACATCAACGACTTTCTCCCGTCGCAGCACTGCTCATATCATCATCACTGCGGACCTTGACAACACATTCAAAGCACCGCTGCGCGCGTTCCAGGCGCATCCGCTCGTTAGTGTCACACAACGCCTCTCCTTCTGGACACACCTACGCCTTCATCGACTCGTACCAATTGGGCCACTCGTTACGCATGCAGGAGTAAAGGTCACCTCCGCACGGCTCGTGGCATCCCTGCCCTCGTCTCCTCTGCCTCGCACCTCGCAACTTGCACTCTCCATCCAACGACAATGAGCTACTCAATACAGGGATCCTCATCCCAGCCATACGGCGCCTATACCTTCAACACGCCCGTCAAGCGACGTCAGCGTGCCCAGGTTCTGCAAACTTCACAACAGCAGCAGAGGCGCTCTTCACAGTCCAACCACCCATCAAGGCGGGAAAACATCGCCGACGCCTACACCTGGAATGCCGCAGCCAAGACCAACAAGCCCAAGCCGGGCTCCAAGCTCAACGAATCGCCACTCAAGGATGCCGTTCCTGGCGCGGCACAGCTCGACGCACCAGCTTCTTGGCTCGAAGGTCGAAAATATGCCGTTCTCATCGATGCTGGCTCCTCGGGCTCGCGAATGCAGGTCTACTCATGGAAGGATCCCAAGTTGGAACGAGCTTTGCGAGCCAGCAAAGGCCTGGATGCCAAGGTCCTTCCCAAGGTCGAAAAGGGTACTTGGGAGAACTCGGGTGTAGATTGGAGCCACAAAGTTGAACCTGGCCTGTCCTCCTTTGGCGATCGCCCAGCCGAAGTAGGCAACTATCTCAAAGGTTTGCTCGACCATGCCGAAAAGATCGTTCCCCCATCCGCTTGGGCCGACACCCCTATCTACGTGATGGCCACAGCAGGCATGCGATTGCTTCCAGACCAGCAACGCACGTCCGTTCTCTTCGAAACTTGCCGCTACATTCGCGAACACACTCGCTTCAGCCTCGATGGCGGAGGATGCGAAGAGCATGTACAGGTCATCAGCGGTGAAGAGGAAGGCTTGCTCGGCTGGATCTCGGTCAATTATCTCATGGACGGCTTTCACATCCGTGGCAAGAAGGCCTCTCTGGATGGCGAGACCGACATCATGGAGGGCAAATCCACCTTCGGTTTCCTTGACATGGGCGGCGCTAGCACTCAGATCGCCTTCGAGCCCAGCAAAAAGGCGCTCCAGGGAGACGGCGCTGCCGCCGAAGCCGATCTCACCACCGTGCCACTCCGCATGCTCGACGGCACCGAGGTCTCGCATAAGGTCTTTGTCACCACCTTCCTTGGATACGGCACCAACAAGGCCAGGGACCGCTACATCGACCTGCTCCAATCCGGGGCAGTCAAGGCGCACGAGACTAGCCACACCTTGTCCGACCCCTGTCTGCCCAACGGATTGCAGCTCGCCAACGTCAACGTCGGTGGCAAGACCGATCTCTCGCTCATGGGTGCCGGCAACTTCACCGCCTGCCTCGAGTCGATGCACCCTCTCTTGGACAAGGAGGCGGTCTGCGACAAGCCGCCCTGCCTCTTCCACGGTGTCCATGTGCCCAAGATCGATTTTAGCGTCAACCACTTTATCGGCGTTTCCGAGTACTGGTTCAGCTCTCACGACGTGTTCGGCCTCGGTGGTGTGTACGACTTTGTCGACTTTCAAAAGGCCGCCGAGGGCTTCTGCGAGAAGCCCTGGGCGGACCTCAAGAAGCATCTCGACGCCGGCGATCTTTTCGGTCCCGAGGTGCAACTCAGCCGTCTGCAGACCCAGTGCTTCAAGGCAGCTTGGATGGTCACCGTGCTTCACGAGGGCATCGGCATCCCACGCATTGTCGACCACAAAGGTGCCGGTGATGGCACCGATCATGCAGATCAGGCCAACGACAAAGGTGAACAGAAGAATCTCTTCCAGAGTGTCAACGACATCAATGGCTTCTCGGTCAGCTGGACACTGGGCAAGGCTGTCCTCGAGGCCAGTCGCGACATTCCTCCAGCGCCAGGGTCGCTGCCGTCTCCCTTTGACGAGCTTAGCAAGACCAACCCCAAGCTCGGCAAATGGGATCCTTTCCGACCCAAGTGGCCCACTACCGGCGAGGGCTCCGCATTCCCTCCAGCTCTAGGCGAGACAGCCAGGCATGTCAGCCCAATCTCCCTCATCATCATGGTCGCTGCTTTCCTAATCTTGCTCCTCACTTGTGTTTGCACCCGAGGTCGCGGTCCACGGGCCAGCCGCAGGCGTGCAGCCATGAAGGACATGCTTCCGCCCCCTCTCGGCACGCTGGGAGGCTTCTGCAGCTCGAAGCGCACCAGTCGTGGCGACTATGTTCTCGCCAACATGGAGGAAGCAGCTGGTGACGCCTCAAAAAGCGGCTTCTGGTCCAAGCTCGGCAAGCGAGCCGAATTCAAGAGTTACAGTCCGACCATGGAGGCTGAATTTGGCTTCAATGCGGAAGGCAGCTCGGAAGAGAGCAGCAGTGGTTCGAGTGGATCTGCGGGTCGTGGTGGCTCGAGGACAGCGTCGCGCAAACGAGCTAACGCGGGTGTCGTGGGTGCATTGGGCTGGCCAGCGCGTCGATTGGCATTCGCATTGACGTCGACGTTCCCATCTCTGTCATCACGACGCAAGCCGCGGAGCAAGAAGCGCGATTCAAGTCTGCCCATCAGCCGAGATGGCGCTGGATCCGACGGCGGACTTGGCCACAGTGCACGTATCGCATCTAGGAGAGGCGCTACGACTCCTACCATGGTCCGGATATCTCGACCAGCCTCGCCCACCTTCACGGGCATGACCACCGGCGCGGCCATCTCGCGCCCCGCATCACGCACCTCCAGTCGAGCGCCCACGCCCGTCCTTGGCCACCGCCTCACATCAGCGACCCTCTCAACTCGCTCCGGCGCCATCACTCCCGGCGGCAGCGTGATGGCGAGCAGCGTCGGCCCCGCTGGCATCCTCTCACCAAGCGGACCCAGCTCACCTCTCGGCGAACGTCATGCCCGACCCGGTCTCTTCAGCGCCTCGCTCAGCCGCGTCCACTCGATCACGGACATGACCACCATCGAGTCCGGGTTGCTCGTCGCCCCCGCGACACGCACCCCTTCCCGTCAAGGCTCGCCATCTGCGTCCGGTCTCAGCCCCATGTCTGAGCTCCGACGCGAGGATGGTGAGATCGACGTATGAACAATCTGCCCAAAAGGACAATACATTTCGCAGCAGCTTCTCTTCTTTCTCATCATTCACGCACATTTTTCACGGGGTTTCTCTCGCATCTCGACTTCATTCGCTCTTTGGCCTTTGGATGCTGGTTCGATCGCGCAATGTCATGCATCTGATATCATCTTCTTTGGGGTTGCTGTGGTGCCATCTGAAGTGCAAGACGTGGTTTCACAAGCACGTCGAGTCGTCGAGCGAAGATGCAGGATGACGGTGTCTCTGATCGGGCGTCGAGCCCGATCTGGTGTACCTCTGAATAGAAAATTTTCAAACCGTCATTACCCCAGGCCGGCCAAATTTGTAGTGCGTTTGAAGCTGAGCGAAGCAGTTGGAATTGAGCGAGAAGACTTTGGCACACGACTTTTTCTTGCTCCATCTTCCGTTTCACCTGCTCACCATCACCGTTCAGCATCATCCCCAGCACACCTCGACAAACAGCGCATCCTCGAGCAGCTCCATACGACATCAGGCTCAGCAGCACTCTCTACACAGCATACCTTTGAGCAGCATTGGCAGATCGCTCAACTCTTAGCTCGAGCAAGCGATCGAAACCGCAGTACAGTCGCGGAGTGACACCCACCTCGCACTCGGAAGCACGACGTCTCCATTGCACTTGGCACTCGACGTTCAGCTCGCGCGTCTCCGCCACAAACCCCTCACCAATCTCCCTCGCACCCACCCCATCACATAGCCCAACATGCCACCCAAAGGCAAAGACAAGCAAGGGGGCGGCTCCAAAGTCACGATCGATAAGACGTTTGGTATGAAGAACAAAAAGGGAGGCAAGGGGCAAAAGACGGTCGCACTCATCCAACAACAACAGAAGACAGCCGGCAAATCCAAAGAGCAACTAGCCCGCGAGAAGCAGAAGGAGCAGGACAAAAAAGCGGCAGCGCAAGCGGCGAAGGAGATTGCGGCCGATCCGTTGTTCAACATCATCCAACCCAAAGTGCCTTTTGGGGTGGATCCCAAAACGGTGACGTGTGCCTTTTGGAAAGCGGGTCGATGCGATAAGGGTACCAGATGCAAATACGGTCATTCAAATGATGCAGGGAGGAAGACGGAGAAGAAGGATCTGTACACCGACATGCGCGATGAAGACGAAGAGAAAAAGCTGGACACCATGGACAAGTGGGACGATGCCAAGTTGAACGACGTCATCCTGTCCAAGCATGGCAATCCGAAATCCACCACGGACAAGGTGTGCAAGTTCTTCCTGCAGGCGGTGGAGGATGGCAAGTACGGTTGGTTCTGGGAATGTCCGAATGGTGGCGAGAAGTGCATGTATCGTCATCGCTTGCCGCCAGGATTCGTACTCAAATCCCAAAAGAAGGAGCTAGAGGCTCTCGAACGGGCAAACGAGATCAGTTTGGAGGACTTCCTCGAAACCGAACGCCACAAACTCGGCTCCAACCTCACCCCCGTCACCGCCGACAGCTTTGCCAAATGGAAAAAGGAGAGAATGGACAAGAAACAGGCCGAACACGAGATGCTCAAGAAGAAAAAGGAGGCGCAGGCCGCAGCCAACAAGATGGCCGGCCTGAGCGGAAGGGAGATGTTCAGCTTGAATCCGGACATGTTTATCGACGAGGACGACGATGATGCTGGCGAGTTTGATTTGGAGCAGTACATGAACAAGGATTGGGAGCAGGGGAGACAGGATGAGGACGAAAGGGCGGGGATTTCCGAGGATGAAGAGGATGTGGCGAATGGGGTTGGAAAGATGGCCGTGTGATGATTTCCTGGACCATCCTTTGTACTGTTCAGCCCTTGTACACTCTTTGCATTCGCATTCATCTTAAGCATTCTCATCACATCGCTTCTCGGGTTGGCTTGTGAGAGGATCTGAATTGCTCGAGGGTCGTCAGCAAGCGTCGTCGCTCAAAGCAGAGCTCGTGCAGAAGCGTTGTCCTGTTCCACATCAATGTCAGATACAGTAGAATGGTCAGCGATCGTTCACCCACGACGCTACCTTGTCGCCAGCCATCGTACTCACCCAAGGCGTGTCCTCCCGGGCATACCCTTGCAGCGGGCGATGATACACGACGGGTCTCAAACTTTCCGCCTGAACGCCGAATGCTTCAACCTCAGAAGCGTAGATCGGCAGCACGACGCCACTTCGCACCCGAATCAACAACACCGATCGAGTCAGCTTTTCTCTTCTAGCATTGTCGCAGGGTGGGTAGGCAAACTTACAGCTCCCAATTGAGACTACTCATAGTGGGCTTTGCGGCGGTGCCGCTAATGTTGCCGTGCGCAGCGCGAGTGAAGTTGGAGCTGCCGAGGTAGGTCCACCCGATGGGTTGCTCGTCTTGTTTCGGCGACCATTCTTGCGGATTCAACGTTGGGCCTGACGTCTTGCCAGAGATATACGGGTCGGATGCGTCCACAAAGGCCTTGTTGACGACGGCGATGCCATCGGCGGTGAGTGCGAGAATCGACTTGGCGTGGATCATGATGTCGCCGCGCCGGCTCTGCGGGCTGTGGTATAGAGTCTTGATCCTGCACATCTCAAACATCATGTCAGCTGTATCCACTTTTTCGTGCAGGCTGGGTGTGCGTGTGACGACTTACGATGAGCTCGCGAATGTTTCTGCCTTACCGAAGAAGCTCAGTGCCCCCAAGGGACCTTCCACGGTGCGCTCCTCGACGTATCTGTGGCTTGGAAAGCAGATCTTGATCGGCGGCAGGGTGCCGACCTTTCGACCAGAGGCACGGAAGTACTCCGAGTGCGTTTCGTTGGTTTTGCCCTTCAGAGGTAATAGGCCTCGAGGATTGACACCGGACGCGAGCAGGTGGAAGTGCTCGATCCATTTGATATCGTGATTGGCGAGACTTGAGCCTTGACACTCCAGCTCGATCGATCCCTGCCGTGATGGCTTCATTCCAAAATCTCGAACCACCTTGCCAAGTCGACCGAGACCCTGCGTCTCGATTCGATCCCATTCTGCTAAACTCGATCTCTCCGGCCAGCTCGCAACGATGCGCGCTCGCGTTGCTTGTGAAAAGTCGAATCGGTCCAACGCAGCGTAGATCGCATGCGAAGTGGGCATGCTGAGGGAGCGCAGCACGCGAACAAGCTGCGCTTTGAAATCGTTTCTCGCGCTGCCTGGACCTGCGATCTTTGGCGCGTCTGCGAGGAGGTGAAAGTCTTGAATATACGCCGTGTTCTCGATCCGGTCCCAATCGATCTCGTTCAGGTTGCCTGACAGAATCGCGACGCGAAGGAAGTCCTGATGCACTAGGAACAAATACTTCATATGTTGCGTCAACCACCCGCCCTTCGGCTTGTTTGGGACGCAGATCTGCCAGCCGGGACAGCGAGAGAAGCCATCGAAAATCTCACTCGGATGTAGGCCAGGCCGAGCCACTGCTGGATCAGTCCGGTAGTCCTCTTTGGGTGGGGGCACGACGAGCGTGACCGGCAATCCTCGCGGAAAGAGCGAGTAAAGCCAATCAATGCGCAGATCGTACGTGGCGAGGACGGCGAGTTGAAGGCCGTTCCTGCTCGACGCGGTCGCGGGAAGCAGCATTTGCGAGATCGATACACCAGCGAGAGATTTGCCTGCATGCTTATTGTAGCCGTACTTCACTGTCCCTGACCAGAATCTGCTTGATCGTTCGATAGGGTCCGTTGCTTTCGAGAACGACGTGCTGGATGCTTGGGCAGGAAGTGCCTGCTTCGAGCTTGAAGGAGCTGACTTGAAGTGCGTGCCCGAAGCCTCGGCACGTACTACCAGAGACGACGATGGTCGACTTGCTGTCTCTTCCTGGAAGGCGGCGCTCATCTTCGCCCGCTTCGGCTCGTCATCCTCGCTTGAGCTGCTAGGCAGGTTTTGATCCCTCCTTCGCTTTCGAGCACGCTCCATCCTTTCGCGTTCAAGCTGCCTTCGATCCGGCAGAAGGCCTAGCAGACCAGATGGTGGTCCAGCAGATGAGCTACTGATCGACCCCACCTCTGCCTCCGTCTGCGACGACGCCCCGCTGGCAAGGAGCGATGCAGCTCCGACGCCGTTGGTCTCGTCATTCTTGTGTTGCGACTGGAAGTTCGTTGCCTTCGCCTTGGCTGCTGGCTGAAGAATAGGCCTTTCCGACTCGCTGAGCGTATCCGAGTCCGAATCGGAGATGACTATCGGCTCGTGTGGTGCCATGTTGACGCAAGAGTTGCCGGCGTTGAGAGCATAGGAGTGAGGATACGTTGGAGTCAAAGAAGATCGTTGCTGCGCAAGGATGAGCGCTTTCAGGGTCCAGTCTGATGTGACTTTAGACAGGTTGCTCAGCCGCCCTTTTTTTAACCGTCACGCCTCCACTCTGAAGGACCCCGAAGAATTGACCGAGACCACTTTTTTCTTCTCGATCCTCCTCGCCTCCCCATCATCTCCGGTGACATCGTCCGAGATGGACAGCCAGCATCCGCTACTCGAGTGGTTCAGCTCGGTCGGCATCCAGTTGCATCCCAGCCTCTACCTCGAGCAAGACCCAGCTACAGGCCTCTCCTTCTACACGAGCCAGCCCCTGCCTCCAGACACAACGGTCATCCAAGTCCCTTCCTCACTATGCATCACCTCGAGCAGCGCCTTTGAGCGCATCCAGAAGCTGTGCGAGGTGTGCACCGACCGTACGACCGACATCGATCAGTCATCACTCCCAGCAGCAGACTGGATCTTGCTCTACCTCGTACTTAGCCGATTGGCGATCGACTTTCCCTCATCCGACGAGCACGCGTGGCTGAGCTCCGTCTTCACGCACCTTCCCTACGTAGCGCACATCCCGCGGGTGATCGAGACGCCTCTCCACTTCTCTCCCGCCGAGCTTGCTCTCCTCGCCAACACGCCACTGGTCGGATCAACCGAGCGCCGGTTGCGCGAGACGATCGTCGACTACACCCGTACGCGCACGCTTCTCCTTGGCGCCTTGCACGGGTCCTCTCACGCATTCGTCACATACCTCACAGCGATCCTCACCCCAATCATTGATGAGCAGGACGACCCTTTGATAGCATACACCCACCTGCCAGGACTGGAACTCTGGCGATGGGCAGAATCAGCCTTCACCTCGCGCACCTTCCCTCCTCGTCTCATCGACCTCCCCTCCGAAGCACCCATCCTCATTCCCGGGTACGACACGTTCAATCATGCTCGTGCGCACCCTGTCACCTGGTCTTCCGCCAACGGCAACGTATGCATGACTCTCAACCATCCCGTGCCAGGCGGTGCGCAGGTGTTCAACAACTACGGTGGAAAGTCGAACGAGGAATTCCTCTCTTCGTATGGATTTACTCTGCCTACGATCAGCGAGGACACGTTGGCGCTCAAGCTCGCCGGTGAAGGGAAGACGCACTACTGGGTCGTCCCCGCTATCTCCTCATCCCACAGCGACGCAAGCGGGACAGGGTCCAGCAAAACGCCCTCGCCATGCCCGACGCTCATGCTCGAGCTCGAACAGCGCGTTCTACAAGGCGAAGCCCCACCAACATCGGCGGTGGAACAACTTGAACTCTACGGCGAAGTGCTCGAGACGCTCGAATCGCTCCTGCTAGCCAAGCGCAAGGCCTTTCGGGCGAGTCAGAAGCAGATCGACTCCCAATCCCCAGCCCTACACACCGAGCAGGTCACCGATTCATCCTACTGCCGATCCACATCGAACACCATCCGTCCTTCGGTATGGACCAACATCATGCAGTACCGAAAAGGCCAGTTGCATCTGCTCAACCACGCAGTCGATTGGACTCGCACCGAACTCGAACGCGTAGCGGACGCACTAGACGAACACTGAAGAGGCAATGCAAATTACTTAATCGAAAGCGGGAACCACATCGGTGAGGTGCTCGACATTGCCCGTCTTCTCGGCGGCTCTCTGGGCGCGATGGCTCACCTCCATCCCTTCGCTCTCGACCCGTTCGGCGACCTTCTTGCTCTCCTGCTCGTCGCCCATCCTCGCTGCTGTCGCTAGCGCGTCTCCGCCCACCACACGGATTGACGAGGCGGAAGTTGAATTCGACGGGCCGCCGCTCAGACTCGGTAGCGTGGAGAGGGTTTCCGACGGTTGACGCGAGATGGATAGCTGGTCGTGGTCGAGTGATCGGAAGGGTGGGAAGGAGACCTTTTCTTCCAACACCGCGGATTCGGGTTGAGCGTGAGTGGACGACGTTACGACAGAGGACCGCTTGAACCAGCCAAAGCTGCGAAAGCCGCTGCCTGTCTCGTCGCCGGCGGGAGGACTGGTGGTTTCGGATTGGGTCGAGGTCGTGCTTGGTCCGCCGGCCGGAGTAGAAGTGGGAGGTGTTTCGGTGGGTGTGGTGCGACTGAGAAGGTTGCCGAATCCAGCAAAGCTCGAGCTGATGGATTTGGCGGTGGTATGACCAGAGCCCGAGGCGCGTGGAGACCATGTTGCGAAACCAGAAGGCGTACCATCGGCTGCCTCCGCCTCGTCGGTAGGAGTCGGTCCATTGGACGAAGTAGCCTTGCGCATCAGTGTGGGCATCTTCAACCCCCATCCACCCGCACTCCCACTCGCCGTTCTTTGCGGACTCACATGGGCCGCCTCCTCATCGTCGTCGATGTTGTCGGTGGGCAACGGCGGCAGCTTGACGCCCTTCAGTAGACCAGCCCCGAAACTAGCGCGTTGCACAACACGATCCGCATCGTCCCCCATCTGCCCGCTCGCATCCGCCTCCTCGTCGTGGTGAGCAATAAAGTCCCGCAGCGCCTTGAGACACGCTTCGCTCGCCGTACGAGCCTCGATCGCTTCGGCCATGGACATGCGCAGCTCGCTCATTTCCCGCGTCAGCCGCTCGATCTCCACCTCCTTGGCGCGGAGCTCGCGGTCGTGTGCTTGGAAGTTGACCGACGACTCACGCGAAGGCAGGTTGGGCAGCGCCTTGGAGGGGGCAGTTCCGAGGCCCGCGGTTGCTTCTTCCTCCTCGTTGTCCTCCAGGATGGGCGATCCGACACCCACGGAACTGGCAGCACCCTGAGACAACGCTGGCGAACTGAGCATCATCGAGCGCTGCGAGCCCGCTCCTGCTGCCGGAACGGAGAGGCGAGCGGCTGACGAAGACAAGACCTCGCTCGTGTCTGTTGGAGGAAGGTCTCCCGAGGCGACTCTGGGTGACCTGGCCCCTTCGCTGAGGAACGAGCTGCGACGCGAGTTGGGCGCTGAGCTGCCATTGTCGTCGGCGCCTGGTGTCACAGGAACCATCAACGAGCTGAACGTGCCATTGGCCCCTGCAGTGCCCGACAGCCGCAAGCCGCGAAGACCAGGAGCAAACGAGGGGCTCAGCGGCTCTTCCGAGTCTTCGCCTTCACCTCTGGACGCGCCCGAGACGCTGCGACTGCCGCTGGCGGTGCGACGGTGGCCGAGCCCCTGACTGCTGCCAGGTCGATTGGCGAGAGCGAGGTTGAGTGCGTTGGGTCCAAACGCCAAGCTGGCACGCTTCGACTTCTTGAGCTCGGCTTCTTCTTGCTCGTCGCGGACGGGTGGCGGAGTGGCGGTTGGAACCCAGCTGCGACGATTGTCCGCCTTTGCTTTGGCGCGGGCATCGGTCTGCTCTCCTTGAAGTCGCATGATAGCACGACGGCTCTCTTCGGCTCGAAGGCGAAGGTCCTTGACCCGAGCCGACTCGTCCTCCTTTGCTTGCTTCTCCGCTCGCAGCTCCTCCTCGAGCTGGGGCACGCGCAATCGCAGCGTCTCCAGCTCATCCTGCCATTCTGCTGACCTTTGTAGGATGACAGAGTGAGATGCTTTGACTTCGTCCAAATCCTCTTTGAGTTTGTTGATGGTGTGGTCCTTCTTGGTCACCTCGAGCCTCATGGTGCCCACCAAGGCCTTGAGTTCGGTCGCATCGGACGGGAGCTCGACGTAGAGCGAATCGAGTTGGTCTGGGGTCGAGGCGGTGGTCGTGTCGTCCTTTGCTGAAGTCGCGTGCGACGACCTTTGAGACGCCGAGACGGAGGCCGCTTCATCGCGATCGGACATGGTGAGAAGATTGACTGACTGGAGCCAATGGTTGCAGCGAGGTGCGAATCAGGCAAAAGACGCTTGGTCTGGAACAAGGCTATAAAGCGATAGTCGGGATCGCTCTATTGGAAGCACTCGATCGTGCCGAGTCGTGAGACGACGCGTGTAGGTGGGAAGAAAGGTTCCTGTATAGAGAGTCGCGGTGCAGCTGTCTGCGTGTCCTTGAATGCTCGCCTACTGAAGTACGAACAGCAGCGGTGAAGCTCGTTGAGCAAATGCGTAGGCCGATGATGGTCGCGAGAGAAGAGTCTGGCTGAGACCAACACGGTTCAGTCCGAATGCTGTTGATGAGGTGGGCGTGACTCTGAAACATGCAGTCCCTTTTTTGGTGAAAGGTGGTTGTGTCCCGTGCTCTGGCCTTTGCCGTGTGGCTTGGTGTGTGTTGTACATTTTAGGGCGCTGGTGCGGGAAGATTGAGCGGAAATTGAAGCCCCGCTTTCCTTCAAGCGAGCCGAGCCACCTGCAGGCTGCGCGTCGTGCTAGGAGCGAGGCGCTTGACAGCAAACACCCTTAGCCGCCCCGAGGCTCTCAGGGTTGTGACAGCCTGTCAAACACTATCGATCCAACACTTGCATGCAGTTGACGCAGCGTCAGACGGTCGCCTTTCAACTGTGATTTGCTCAACCCTTGATTTTCCTCGTGCAGTCGCCGACCTTTGCCGGGCCGGACCCCGTGCAGATAGCAGATCCTCTGGCGGCTGGCTCACGTTTTGTGGCCGCGCCCTACCAATCACACACCAGTGTAGGCAAGCAGATCGGGTTTGAACATTGACATAGACACAAGAGAACGGTTACGAGAGGTGCAAAGCGAGAACGAGACTGGACGAGAATGCGGGGAGCGTGAACCGAAAAGACAAGTACGAAAGGCCAGATGCGATAGGAAGAACAAGACAGGGAGAACAATCGTTGAAAGAGCTGAAACATGAGCGTGGTTGGAGCCATCGCTGCCCATGACAAGAAACACCGGGGGAACCAAGGCAATGCGAAACAGAGTCGGGATGTCGTTGGCACCGAATCCTTGGAAGGAGAGGCCTGGGTCGTAAAGGTAACGTAAGGAAAAGAGTCCATGAATGCAAGCACACAGCGTGCTGCAGAAAGGCGAAAGAAAGGAAACGCCAGTCATCGAGAGCGGCAGTGAAGCACGCTCAAACAAAGTAGCGCGAGTTGAGCTCGGCAATCTCGCGGGCAAGGTGACCCCACGTCAGCCGTGAGGCACTGTAGGGAATGCCAGTCGGACTGCCAGATCCGAAAGGCATCGTGGCAGAGTGAGCCACATCAAAGCCATGGATGCTGCCGGCGCCAGCACCAATCTCGACACCGGGCAGATGCTCGTCGCTCCACTGCTTGGAGCAGGAAGCTGCCTCGGCGTTGGCCATCTTGGTCAGCCTCGTGGCTACAGGCGAGCTCTCCAGAGACGAGCTCGCCGACTTGTACGAGCCCGAGCCCTCCTCGCTGCGAGCGGTCAAGCCTTGGATCGACAGCGCCGACAGAGCGTGGGAAGGTTCGCGAGAGAGCTCGCCGCGTGTGAGGTCGAGAGCGCCGAGTCGAGCGCGCAAGAGGCGATTTTGAGCCTGCTTGGCGCGGTGCAGGAAGGTCTCCCATCCTCGCAGCTCCCACAGGAAGAGCAGATGAGGCTGTATCACAATGTTGAGCCTGCGACTGCGCACCAGCAGATAGCTCTCCACCAGTCCCAGATCGAGGTGAGCCATGACGTAGGCAAGAACGATGGTGGTGCTGCGACTGACACCGACGCGGCAGTGGACAAGCACCTTGCCGCCAGCGAGGCGCGCAGCCTCGATGAACTGCACCGCCTCGCGCATCGTACCCCTCAGCGAGTCGATGCCATCGTCCGACACGTTGCGCACATTGAGAACGGTCACACCCTGAGACTGGTACGTGCAGGACGGCACCGTCAAGGGATCCTCGGCCAGCGCTGCTTTGGCAGAGGCGCGTTGGTAACGGCTGCGGCCGTGCTCCTTGCGGGGAGGGTTCACCTTGGCCGAGATGTGAGCAGGTGGTTCCAAGGCCGTCTCGCCCACCGACACCAGATGGGTGATGCCCAGCACACGAAGCATGTCGACGTTGGAAGCGTGATCGAGGTTTCCCAGGTAGAGGAAAGGCAGAATGCGCGACGGGAAAGACCCATCAAACTTGGACTTGTCGAACCAGTCGTGGCTCTCTACCAGCTCGGATGCGTCCACTGCGACCACATGGGCTCGGCACTTGGTCGGCGTCGGTGTCGACGACCGGCAAATGCCGCTGGCCATTTCGTCGGATGAGAATCCTCCAGGTATGGAGTACTTGCTGCCGTCTTCGCCAGGTCCGGCTGACAGGGACATTCGACGACTGTCCATGTGGGGTCCGTCCAGCGTCAGCGCGCCGCTGAACGATTTGGACGTGGCGTGACGGCTTCTGCGCGTGTCGAGACCCATGTCCATGGGCTCCGGCATGCTTTGACGCCGGGCGGCGCGCGTGTTCCGCAAATGCCGTTCCACGGCCTGGAGCAGTCCCACATCGGCCGGATAGACGAAGAACGAACGATTGGCTCGCAACTGCAGGTCAAGATAGGCCTCCGGCAGAGTCAATTCGCGCGCATACATCAAGTACGAGAGCGCCAGCACCGAGGTCTCGGTGTACCCATCGGGACAGTGAAGGAGAACCCGCCTGGGTCGACGGGCGGTGTTGCTGCGTTGCTCAGATCGGACATGCGAAGTGCGATCGCGACCGTGGTTGGGTGAGAAGGACCGAGTGGGCGATCTAACTCCGTCACGGAAGGTTCTGAGCGTGGACGAAATGGTACTGAAGATGGGCGCATCGCGGTCTGGCTGCACAGGAGCGGGAGGCGAAGCTTGCTGTTGGATCCAGGCGCATACATCGACGAGCTTCTTGGCCATCTTGTCCTGCCAGCCGTTCGTGCAAGTCGCGCCCCCGCTTCCGACTTGGCAATCGAGCTGCACAACGCTGTTTGCATCTAAGCGAAGCAGACCACGGCCGTTGACGTCCTTGGGACTTGCGAAGCAGGATGGCGCGAACTGGGAGGCAGGTGGGTCAGCGTTCGCGGGAACCGATCGCGGCTTTGGGATCCAGCCGTTTGGGCCGAGAACGATAGATCCGTCGCGCGAGTTGGAGCTGCGGAAGCCGTCGTAGGTGTATTCGCAGCCTGGACTGCCATCTAGATGGAAGAGATGGTCGCGATGAAGGCTGTCCAGGATCTTATCCGTATCGCTGTCGATGCGTGCCGAGGCATCCACAGAGTCGAGATATTTCGCGGCATTGCGCAAAGTCTCGGGGGAGCATGTGCTGGAAGGAAGGACGTGGTCCTCTTCGCAGTTGATGCAAACCGAAAAGCAGCGAGGGTTGGCCTGTTCGTCCGGCGTGATGGGCGCACTGTCTTGGCCGTTGCGGTCTTGCCAGGTCTCTCTCTTGGGAACACCGGGCGCATCAGCCGTGCACCCGAGCCAGACATTGTCGTGGATTTCGGTGGCTTGCGTCATCCTCTCCATCTCCTCCCGCTCGCGGTCGACAAAGTCGACGCGATTCCGGTCAAAGCCATTGCTATCGATCGAGATGAGGGACGGGAAGCGTTCCTCAAACACAGGGAAAGGTTCAGTGACGACAAAGACGTTGTACTGCAAGCCGCCCCAGCCGCGAGACAAGCGCTCTTTGCGCAGAGATGCTTGCGCTTCCCGCACCCACTTGGCCAGGGTAAGAACACCCGAGTGGTAGCCAAAGGGGCAATAGATGACAATGTCCGAGATGGTGGCATACTTGGCGCATTGGATCTTGAAGTTGCGCAAGCTGACACCGGACGCCTGCGGCGGATTAATGAAGGACGGTCCGATCCTTCGGACTTGATCGGCATCTCCCTCGTCGCCGAAGCTGCCGTCCGAGAGGTCGTCGTAGAAGTTGCGACCATACATGGTGCGGCGGATGCTGGGCGGTTTGATGATCTCAGCGGGATAGACGGTGGAGTTGAGGATGAATTGGCGAGGCTGCTTCTCGAAATCGTCGGATAGGCTGGAAGATGCGAGATGTTTGGCAGCGCGAGATCCTTCATCACCGACATCGCTGGCAGTCGAGACGCTGGTACGGGATCCAGATCCGTAGCTTTCAGAGGAGAAGAGTGACGGCCGGGATGCTTGCGAAGAGACAGTCGATGCGGTGGAGGGCGTTGCCGAAGCCGACGATCCGGTCATGAATGCTGCTGGATCGGCTGCAGCGGCCGCGGTGGACGCAGCGAAGCCAAAGGGCGGAGAGGTGTGTGATCCGTCGATCCAGCTCGGCTCGAAGCGGGACGACTCGTCATCAGTGTCGGGAGAGCTGTCAGATGACTGGGTGGTGACACTGGAGAAGGTTCGAGCACGAGATCTGCCAGAACTGCACGCATCGTGAGAAGCGCACAACTGTTCCACCTCTTGGCGCGAGGGCATATCCGCGCGCACGATGGTGAGACCTCGGTAGGCTGGAGCTGGCTGGCCGCTGAGCGGAGCGCCAAAGAAATAGTTCTGAGCTGGGATGCTGCCGTCGACGCCATGGAGGAAGGGAAAGACGATGTTGTGTGGAACATCCTGAGCGACATATTGCTCGTGCAGTTGCGCTAGCTGCGCTGCCGACATGGCGCGGACAGGGGCAGCAAGCTTGCGTTTGTGGAAGCGTGGTTTGCGGGCTCTTTGTGTACTGTCGGCAGTGCGGCTGCTGTGATAGGGCGCGTCGTCCAAGGTGTCGTCGTCGTCGTCTTGATCGTCGTCATCGTCGCCGGTGCTATCGGATGGGAGTGCCTCATCGTAGATGACGGGATAGTCTTCAAGGTCTGCGTGATGAATGCCGTGCGTTGATGCTTCGAACTCGAGGGATTGTGTTGGCTGGGGCAAGGACTTGGGTGAAGGCGAGCGCTGCTGAACGGGATGCGACCATGGGTGGTCCGGCGATGACCTCTGAAGACGTGGCGTGCCCTGACCATCGTCGCGATCTGCGAGCTCATCGCGAGACTGTTGGTATTGGCGAGGGTTGCTCGAAGGCGAGTTGACAGGAACGAGAGTGGACGATGCGGTGCCATGTCGGGACGCAACAGGATGCAAAGAGACCTGAGCCTGGCCGGTGAGGAACGACATGTCGGCGCGCTTGTGAGTGACGCTAGCTATCTCCTGCTGCTGATCATGTGTTGGAACACGGAAGAATCACGCGTTGGAAGAGTGTTGCTACGGATGCGAAGATGATGACGAGTCGGGGCGGAGCTGAACCGAGAGGAGCGTTTGGTTGGAAAGAACGACGAGGTGCTGGCGATCTTGAGCTGCGAAGGTGGTGGTAGAGGAAGGGGAAGCGCGGCAATCAATCAGGGACGCAGATTGAGACTTTGAGTGGAATGAATGCGCGTAGCTGCTGATGGAGCTGGGCGTGTGGCGAAGATCGCGAATCTGTGACCGGCTGATTCGAGAGACAAGATTGATAGCTTGCTGGGAGAGGCGGCGTGAAATGAAGTGGGGCGTGATGATCAAAGTTTGCTGCTGCGCTGGTCGACGCGGTGCGTGTGTGAGAGAGGTGGGATGAAGAGACGCGGAGAAGGACGTAGACGCGTGCAGATCAAAGTATGTGTATGCAGGAGGGCAAGCAGCAGATACGCACGATGCAAGGAACGTGTGCGCCGCTCTTTGAAGACCCGAAACTGCTGATAAGGCTCTGTCGCTAATGTGTGAAAGAGGGTCGTGTCCTCCAAGAAGCGGCTTGAGCTGGTGTGCAGAATGGTGTTGGTGGCTGGTGACCAAGACCGGCGGCGTGAGATATGGTTCGAAGCCAACGAGATTGAATGCTGTGGATCGATAGCTGCAGCCTGCGAATCACGGGTGTCGCTGCAGCAAGACTGGAATGCGATGGAGGTGGCCGCGAGTGAGATGGTGGTGGCTGCGGGATCGAAAGGGATCGACGACGGAAGGAGAAGGTGAAGGTTGAAGCGGAGTCGGGAGGAGAAGGCCACGCCCAACGAGCTGAGGAGGGATGGCGAGAGAGAGAGAGAGAGCACTCTGAGACCTCAGAGGTTGAGATTACAGCCAAAGAGCGGGGTATAGGAGCGAGGCTGAGCATTAGCGCGGTACACTAACTCACTATGTGTGCGGGATGCAAAGGAATTGCAGCTCAACTCTAAAAAGGGCGGTGCCGTGCTTGCTGCGTGTGTGTCTTCGGCTACAGAGTGGCGCGCAGTTGTCAGACAGAAGCCGGTCCTGTGCATGCTGCTGCAGAGCGGAGAAGCGAACAAGCAGAATTGGCCGAACAGGAAGAGAAAAAGCAGGGGAAACAAGTGCGTTCTGCAGGGTTTAGCAGCGTGCATTTGCGAGCTGGAAGGTGGCCGTGTGGTGTGTGGACTGGTGCGGATAAGATCGATGGGCTTGCGGGTTGCAGTGGCATCTTGTGACGCTGCGTGGCTTTGACAGCCTAATCCGAGGCAGAGTCTACCTCTTCGACTGGCAGAAACAGGAACACCAACGCGGAACGGTTCCAGCCGCGCTGAGCTAGGAAAGCAGCCAAGACAGCCAAACGGCTTTCTCTCAAAAAGGAAATTCACCACTTTTTGGCGGTAGGGTTGGTTAAGACTGACTGAGAGCCCAAGCAAGAGCGAGCCAAGCGAGACATTTTCCCTGTCAAAACGCTCAAACAAGCTCGAGATGGCCCGCTTCTCCTTACCGAGGTGGGTCTAAGTGCCAGTCACACCGATGATGGTGTGGGCCAGATTGGACGGCAACCTCGGCCAACTGCTGTCAGGCGGTCGGCAATTGGCACGCGGAGCAGATTGATCCCATATGGAACGAAGATC
Organism: Kalmanozyma brasiliensis GHG001; assembly: GCF_000497045.1. Classification (NCBI taxonomy): domain Eukaryota; kingdom Fungi; phylum Basidiomycota; class Ustilaginomycetes; order Ustilaginales; genus Kalmanozyma; species Kalmanozyma brasiliensis. The sequence continues at coordinate 1,150,077 of NW_015961970.1, read as the reverse complement.
AAGGCTGCAGCTATCAATCGATGCGGAGGCGGAGTGGCATCGGATTCGGCGCTCATTTCGAGCTCAGTAGAACACTCGCCTCATATCTGCATCTCTGCCGTCTGCTCGCAGCAGTCAATGGCACGGCCAACATCAAAGGCACTTATATCGTGAGGGCTCATGTCGCCCTCTCGAATCGTCTCTGTCAATGATCTATCGAGAAGGCTGCTTCGAGGCTGTGACAACGGACTAAGTAACATGACGTTTGAACGCCTCTTCGTTGCGTTGCAAGCCGATGTCAAGTAATCGATCTTTCAAGCCGTGTCCCTGATCCTGGCATGATCGCATGGATCTTCCATCGAGATCACAAGTTTCCTGGCGTCCCCTCTGTTAGCTTCAACTCGACCTCGCTTCGCGCATCGCCGACTTGTCAGGCGAGCCCCTCCTTATCTTATGCGCACTCAACGAAGCGAGGCCTGGGAGGGACCTTTTTTTGGACAGCCATGACATCGAATTCACGGCGAAATACCAGGAAAGGGTTCGCCGTGATGGGAACAAAAGACGGCAAGCGCGGAGCTTGAACAAAGGGGATGGACCCTGGCTTAGAACTCAGCCCCGGCCTTTGTGCTGAGCGAGCAGCTGCTTTTGTTGCTTCGATGACTGTCCTCGACGAACACATGGTCCCTCGAGCAACGGCAGGAGTATCAAAGGCATGCAATCTCATCCGAGCTAAGCACACTGACACCTTTGTATGATCTTTCTACGATAGCAATTCTGACAGAACATCCAAAAGCCAAAGCAAACTACTTCTTGAGCGTGTATTCCCAACCCTCGTTCGCGAGGCGCTCAATCTTGCCGTTCACCTCGTTCTCCATCTCCTCCATGTACTTTTGCATCTTGTCCAGGTACGATGGATCAGCAGCAGCCAGAATGCGGATCGCAAGCAGCGCCGCGTTGGTGCTGTTGTTGATGGCCACCGTTGCGACGGGAATGCCGCGCGGCATCTGCACGATGCTGTGCAGCGAATCAACACCGTCCAGCGTGCTGCCCTTGACGGGAACGCCGATGACGGGGAGTGCGGTCTGAGCTGCCACCATTCCTGGCAAGTGAGCTGCTCCACCCGCACCTGCGATGATCGCCCTCAACCCACGGGCGGGGGCACTGCGGGCGTAGGTGCGCATGCGGTCGGGTGTACGGTGAGCACTCACAATCGACAGCTCGAACGGCACATCGAACTTCTTGAGGATCTCGGCCGCCGCCATCATCACCGGCAGATCGCTATCCGAGCCCATGATGATGCCCACCAAGGGCTGAGGATGCGAAAAGTCTGCCGCGGATTTGGGCGATGGTGCGCTTGCTGCCTTTGATGCCGAAGCAGAGGCGGAAGCATTTTGAGCGACAACGCCGGGAAGCGTGAGTTCGGACGGAAGCTTGCCGCCCTGTTCGGCGAGCTCCGTAGCCTTGTCCAGCGCTTCTTCTACGATGTGCAGGCGCGATCGAACCTGAGCGTCGCTCTGACCGACAATGGTGATGTGACCCATCTTCCTTCCCTTGCGACAGCCCGCTTTGCCGTAGAGGTGACATGTGGTGCCAGGCACATCCAGGCTGACGACAGCAGGGACGAGTGTCTTGGCAACCGCTTCGTCATCCTTGTCGGAATCGGCCAAGCCGAGGATGTTGATCATGGCGGCCGATGGCACCTTGAGAGCGGTGCTCCCCAGTGGCAAGCCCAGGATGGCTCGAACGTGATTCTCGTACTGACTCGTGTCAGCCGCCTCGATTGTGTAGTGTCCCGAGTTGTGAGGTCGTGGTGCGATCTCGTTGATGAGCAGCTCACCGTCGGGCATCAAGAACATCTCGACACCAAACACACCAGCTCCGCCAAAGGTGGCTACCGCCTCTTCGGCAATCTTTCGCGCACGGGCTTCCACGCCAGGATCGGCAGTTCGCAACGGCGCAAACACGGTGTGGCAGATGCTGTTCTTGTGGACCGTCTCGACCGCAGGGTAGGCTCGCACTTCGCCGGTAGCGCTGCGCACCACCATTACGGCTACCTCGCGCTCGAATGGCGCCCACTTTTCAGCGTAGAGGCCGCGCTTTCCGTCTCCGAGCGCAGCGACAGCCGCAGAAGCCTGGTCGGCCGACTTGACGACATAGTTGCCCTTTCCATCGTATGCCTGCGTGCGCGACTTGAGCATGAGCGGGAACCCGAACTTCTCTCCGATGTCGGCGACGGCTGTGATCTGTGCAGAGCGTGCCTGCTCGCTATCCGTGGCTTTCGACATGTCCTCGGGCCCAGCGGCGACGTACTCCGCGAGAGGCAAGCCCTTGCCGGCGAGGTGCACCTTTTGCAGGTATTTGTCCTGGATGAGTGCGATGGTGGGCGGGAGCGGGTGAACAGCATCGACGAGCTTGTCGTCAAGCACCTTTTGCAGCTGGGTAGCGTCGACGTGCTCGATTTCGATGGTGAGCACATCCACCTGAGAGGCGAGCTGGCGGATCTTTTCGGGGTCGGCAAAGCTGCCATCGATGTGTTGCGACTTGCCGTCGGGACCAGGAAGGTAGTTGATCTGCTTGGCAGGAGCAGTGTCACCGACGTCGAGCAGCTTGACCTGTACGTTGAGGCGAGCGGCTGCTTCGACGAACATACGGCCTAGCTGGCCAGCGCCAAGCACACCAACAACACGTTGCTCCATCTTGATGAATGCGTTGATGCGGAAGGCGGATGCGGTGGAACGATGATGGATGTCGAGTTGGAAGAGGATGCAGACGTTATCACACGCCCTTATGATTGGACGACGAACCGAGTCTTCCGCTTTCGACAGATCTTCTGATGATGAACAAATTTAGAGTTGCAAAGGTGGAGCCGTGCATTGGAAAAAAAAAGGGACAGAGAAATCCGGAAGACGGCGCCCAGAGGTCACGTGTCTCGTCTCTTTTGTTAGAGCGACACTTCGACTGCATGTACAGCGATGATGCATGAGGCTCCGTCGGTTCCATCATTACGAGGGAGCCGCAGCTCGGCAAGGAGAACAAAAGGTACAAGGTCTGCCCGAGCAGGCAAGCATGGGACCCTGCATGCGGGTCCACTAGCGGCAATGCTGAGTGCGCCAGCGTTAGTAACGGCATGGATACGGAAGAGACCAGAGAGACTTGGCGAGAGATGCCGCTCGGCGATACGAGATGGCTGGGAATGAAGCCCAGAGGACTTCTCTATGAGCTGGGACGATGTCGAAGATCCACCTCTCCAGCAACGACTCACTGTCTCAAGAAGGCACGAGGAGCCGTCCATCCTGCCGAGATCGTGCATTGTTCCGATGTGCCGACATTGGAAGCACGGCCGTGACGAAAGGGGGCTTCATTCACGAGTCCGCAAACAAAGACCTCTCTTGACGAGACTGATCGTGATGTCGAAGACCAACACTTTGGTTGAGATCGAAGTGAAATTGCGCCACGTTCGGCTCCTCTCTTCTCTTCCGTGGTCGTGGGAAAATACAACGCTCCGCAAGTGGTGCTTTCGTGTGCCGCTCCGTGCGTCTACTGTATAAAGCGAAACAAGAGAGCGGGACGTCAAAATCGCGGGGCAGCAAAGAAGCAACAAGGGCCTGGACACGAGCAAGCCACTTTAATCACCCACTGCTCCCTCGAGAAAGCGCTTTGATCTCGTCTCGTGATGTTTCCTTTTGTCTCAGTCCCAATCCGCCGCCGTTTCAATTTGGCAGCATTCACGCTGCAAACCGACCAGGCTAGACTCACAGAGTGACACACACACTCCGCTATCTGTGCATAACGTCCCAGTGTTGCTACGCTGGTCTCGTGGCGCAACGCTTTTTTGGCACTTGCAAGCGAGCTTAGGCCCTGCATGCTTGCAGCTGCAGCGAGCATGTCATTTGACCGGCCGCTGTCCTCTTTCGGCTACAGTAGATACACAAAAAGGCGGGGAAGTGCGTGCAGCAGTTGCCCTCTTGGCGGGGCACTGATCCAGCTCACTTTCAACAGATTCGGCTCGTTGATTAGGAAGTCAGACAGTCGGCAAGGTTAAGGTGTGGGATCAGGAAGAGTGCGAGGATTGGTCTGACCCCACTCGCAGAGGCTCGAGCACCGACCATCTGCGTTGGCATCCCTCAACGTTGTGAAAAGCTTCTCTGGTCTTGTGGAGAGGCTCGAGCATGCTTGCATGTGTCCAAGAGGAACGAGCTTTCCATCGCCAACGCCGTCAGTCTGTTTGCGCTTTCCTCCACTCCACCATCTCTATCCTGCCCGACAGCCTCTGCGAGCACATCGAGCACACAGTAGATCTCGACAGCTCAGGAGCAGCAACAAGATCGACTCCGTCTACAAAGACCTTCTACACAGCGGTCACAACTCCGCCAATTCTCCCGCGCCCACAGAGACGCCCAATTTCGACCATCGATCGACGTCGGCGTTTCCGAACCTTGAGCCTTCGTACTCTGCGGCGATTCCGGATCCCTCTCACGTCAGCACATCGCAGCTCACGGCTGTCAATTAGCAACAGCATTGCCCCAAAAGCTCTGCAAGCCTCATCTGGCCCACCATGGCGCTGTCTCAGGCACTGCCCATCTCAATCCCTTCTCCTACCAAGACATCACACTTCCGCTGCGGATCCGATGCTAGCGCCGACCTTTCCATCAGCCTTCCACTTGCGGCAGCTGCCGTGTCCCCTTTCTCGGCCGACCAGGACCCCTTCGCTGCGTTCCAGCTCCAACAGAGGCTAGCAGGCTTCTCTGTCGAGGACATCCTCTCTTGCAGCACAACCGCTTCCTCGCGCCTGGTCGTTCTCTCGGAGACGACCACCATCGAGGCTGCCGGGGAGCGACTAGCTCAAGCAGAGGACGCTGAGATTTGGATCGTTCTCAAGAGGAACCATGGCAACCCGTACGCATCGTCTGCGGACGCGCACAAGCTGCGCACGTCGGACTGTGCTGGGATCCTCAGCCTTGAAGATCTGTCGGCTTTCTTCGCTGCCGTCTTTGGACCTCAGCTCACAAGAGGTAGCGCCAAGCGTCCTAGTCACGGAGCTCACGATCTCGCCTCTCCTCCTGCATCTCCCAGCAGCGGCGACAGCATCCTGCCTGACGCTCGTAAAGATGCTCTAGTCAACCGTTTCGAGGCCATTCGCACCCGATTCGCAAGCAAGTCGCCCGTCGACGCGGCGTCAGTAGCAAACCTATCTGGCATGAACGCACTCCGCCACGTCACGCTCCAGTCCTCGCTTCAAGATATCTTATGGCATCTCAGCCAAGACCAAGTGAGCTGTTTGGTGGTGTCCGACCCTCAGCGAGACGATGACGGCACTGTATGCGGCATCTTAACCGCATCTGATGTGGTCGCATTCCTCGTCGCTGAAGCTGAAAAGGACACCACCCTTGCGTCGATCTTCTCCAACAGGATTGACATGCAGTCCACTTCCATTCCTCACCAGCCGGCGGCAGTCATCTCGGGCGACAAGACCACCGTCGACGCTCTCGTCCGCATGCAGTCTGAGCAGCTTTCTGTACTTGCCGTGATGGAGCCGCTGGGCGGTCTCATCTCGCCCATCTCTAGTCGAGACATCTCTCGAGAAATTCTAGCGTCCTCTTCCCGCAAGATCCTCACCACTCCGCTCTCTTCCTTGGTCAAAGACATCCGTTCGCGACACCCACAAGGCACGGACGGCAAGGATGTGCACCCTGCCATCTCCATCAGCCATTCTTCCACCACGGGCAGAGCCGCTGCGGTGCTGCTGGCGACCGGAGCCGGCGGTGTCTTTGTGGTGGACGAGCCTCGGTCCCTCATGACCCCGCCGCTGTCAAGCGTCTCGGCTTCGCCTGGTAAAGAGTTCCCAGCTCTGTCTCTCGACCCGACCTCAACAGGCTCCACCGCGTCGCCTGCTCAGAAGCACAAACGCCGAGCTTCAACACAGTTTTGGACAGCGTCACGAGCCTCGTTTGGCGCTGCTGCAAGTGACGCTACAGCACGGCCAGCAATGCCCAGCCTCGTGCTGGCAGGCAGCACGCCTGACGTGGCGCGCGAGCGCAAGGCTGCTCACCGGCGCGAGCAATCGTTCTCGTCGACTGCTAGCTCCCCAGCACCCACTATGACCGCCCATCTCCGAACGCCGTCCGGGCAGAGGACGCATCGGCCAAGATCGTTGTCACTGGCGCAGTTCTCCATGGAAGAGACTGCCATGTCAAGGCAGCTTGGTGCGCAGGCGGCGTTTCGAAGTCAGGGGGCGTGGACTCCCTCCACTCTGACCCCAGGCTCCACCGCTTCCTCGGCTGGCTCGCCGTCCTCGCCCTTCGGCAGCATGCTTGTCTCCGGCTTCTTCGGCGAGGCAATGCAGCACAGCATGCCCAGACAGGTCATCACCATGAAGACCCTCTTGCGGTCCATCCTCGCAGCCACTACGGCCACTGTCGAGGAAGCGGTCGAAGCTTGAGCGGTCCTCCGTAGAGTCTGCATTGGGGCGCCTTTCAGATTCCCCGTCGTCCTTTTGATCCGTTTCTCGTACCCTTGCACTCGTCACTCTTCGCATGTCGTCTCCGTCTCGCCCGTCTAGCATTTGCTCCTTTCGTTTATAGCACATGTTTGGCCCCTTCCTGGTTTGCCTCCGCACCTAGCTTCATCGCATTGTTTCTTGTATCTATATCAGCACTTCAATCGAGATCCTTTGTCGCATCTGAACACATCGGAGAAGCCTGTATGCACAGCGACGAGGGTCAGCCTCGCCTGCGTTTCGTCAGGTGAGCGCAGGTCAAGGCTAAGTGGAAAGAGAGAACCATTTTCGGCGCGCCGGTCGTAGGATGTTAGGTTGCAGAGTGTTACTTGTTGATCCGAGCAGCTCACGACGCGTCTCGAGTCGAAACAAACACACACTGCTCCAGTGCCTCTGGACCAATTTGCGCACCGAGTCAAGCGCGTCTCGATGAGAAAAACACTGCGGAATACGGAAAGCTCTTCTGGTCCAAGTCACGCAACATTTGCCTTCGTTCGACCCACCATCATCTTCATCATTCGAATCCTCTCTTTCGACCACACACAACACCTTGCATAGAGGTCACTCACTGATCTTCTGGACTTCTGCACCCGTCTACCCGACCCAACGTCAGCGCGCTTCTAGGAACCAGACCCCGGCTTCATCGCGCGTTGATCGAGCGAAGTCCCTTCTCAGCATGTCGCTGCATCCGCGCCAGTCGCTGCACCCGGCAGCCATGAACCACAATGCCGCCCTGCCCGCTCCACAACACTCGGTCACAGAACAAATCATGCAGCTCGATCAGGCCATCACACTGACATTGCAAGAGATTGACCAGAACTTTGCGACCGCACACCAGATCGTCACATCCCGCATCCTCCCAGCCGTCAAGGAATATGGTGTGGCTAGCGCAAGGGTATGGCAGGGCGCCAAATTCTGGAAGACGTTCTACGAAGTCTCGGCCAACGTCTCGCTCACCGCGCACGTTCAGAATGAATCCGAATTTGATGCCAACTCGCAGGGCGGCGATGTGACGCAGACCGGGAACGATTCGCGCGAGAATGCCACCTTCACCAGCGACGATGATGGACGCAGCCCTCGTTCGGACGCTGGCTCTGTCATCTACACCGACATCGACGCCTCGCTCGCGTCCGACGACCAGGACATCGATGGACAGGATGCGGCAGACCAGAGCGTTGAACAGGTGCCAGCGGATCGTGCACGCGCAGCCTCGCCTCCTCGCTTTAGCAACGCATCCATGGCGGCAGCCGCTCGACGAGAAGCAGCTCAGCGAAAGCAGCAGAAGCCTCACGACCGCGAGGATCAAGAGAACATCTTTGACCCTGCCGAGTCGCCATTCGAGCGTCTGCGCCGCGACATCACATCGGGTCTCGGAAAGGGCATCAACGATCCGAGCATGGATCAGAGCTCCTACAATGACCGTGCCGCTCTGGCTCATGGCATCGAGAACTTTGGATCCACCCGCGCTGGCAGGGGCGGACGCCCCGTCGACCCGGACAGCTCGAACGCCTCGTCCCTCCACGATCTTCCCCAGTTCAAGTCGTCGGCTGCTTCTGGCGGTCGCCTCAAGACGTCGTCGACGCCCAAAAAGGGCGCACTGCTCAACAAGGTGCTCGACTCGGAGCACAAGCGGAACAAGGGCCGTCTCAGCTACACCAAAATCCAGGCTACGCCTCGAAGCTCGCAGTCCAAGTCGAATCCGTTCGCACCGCCCAGCGTGCGCATGTGGGACGGCATTGTCGATCTGCGCAAGACACCGCTGACGTCCAAGATCAAAGGCACCAAATCGTCAAAGGCCGCCTCGGGCAGCAAGCAAGCAGCTTCCAAGGGGTCGGCTCAGGCGGAGGAAGACACCGAATGGGATTCGGATTCGTCCGACAAGGAGGATTCGCTCGGATGGCCCGCCGGCATGTCGCCTCCCGTGACGATGCAGTTTTCGGTGCCGCAAAGTCGATATGCGCAAACACCCGCCAAGGAAGCCGCCAAGATGATGGTGGATGATCTTCTTCGCAGCGTCGGCGCTTCCAGTCCTGCTCCCAGAGCATGGCCCAAGAGTGCCAGCAAGCATCGAGCAGCGGAAGGCGCGGCAGCTCACGTGGCGAGCTCTCGCAAGCAGCCAGTATCGACGCCTTTGCGAATGGGCCGCAAAGAGGCCAAGCAGCGCGACAGGCAGAGTGGCGCCGGACGACGACGAGACTCGATCCCCACGCCCCCGACGCTCACCAAGCGTGGACCGAGTCTGGCGCAGGACGATACGCCCAGCAGCAGTCTGGTGGGTGGAGCGTCGACTGCCAATGCTAGCTCGGCCGCCATGCTGATGGACGCCGACGAGGGACTCGAGCCCGGCGTCTCTGCGCCCGACATGCATCACCGCTTCAACGCGCTGAACCTCAAGAATGCGGGAGTGCTCCCCCTGGAAGACGACGATGACGACGATGATGATGACGACGACGAGTCATCGGACAGCGAGTCGGACGATGGCGGTGACGATATCGCCGGCTCGATGCTGTCGTCCGGCGCCAAATACTCTGTCTCGAGCAACAGCCGCATTGGCGGAGGCAGCCAGCACGACAACTCTGGCTGGACCAGCTCCACCGTCTCTTCGTTCAACCAGCCCAAACAGGCGGGCCGCAGCATTGAAGACGATACGCTGTTTGGCGTTCGAAGCAATGCTGCGCCGCGTGAGGTCGAGATGCAAAGCAGCCGCAGTCAGCCCAAAGCGGGAACTGCGAGCGCTCAGAGCAGGGCGACCGGCGCCAAGGGCGATGACCCGCGAGGCGAAGACTCGTTCAAGGTGTGGGGCCACGTAGATGAAATGGGAACCGTTCACGGCGGACGACCGCTGGTGGATCGAGACGACACCTACAGCGCACCCAGCCCGACCCCGTTCAACATGAACGCTGGTGCTGGCGCTCGCAGGTGAGGTCGCTCGATGATACTCTTGTACTTTTAGGATTCAAAACTAGCTATAGTCGTGTATGCACTGACATCCAGGTTTGTGCGCGATGTCCGCGTTGCTGCACCCGTGAACATTCGTGCTACCGTCAGAGCTGAGCAGAGACCTGCGCTTTTGCAGACAAACGAGAAGGCAAAAAGAAAGTCGATGGAAAATCAGGCAGTGAAAAGCGTGCCGAAGATATCTCGCCATGGAGTGAGTGCGTGATGAAGCTGCCATTATTTCAGGGGCTGACTTTGGCCAGAACGCCGAATTCAAGCCAAAACCGGCAATCGAGTGAATCGGGTCGGCCAAATTTACAGTGTGGAGCTGCGCAGCTGCATACGTTCACATAAACAACGGGAGCTGCACGTTGGTTCCTCAATAGGGTCACCTTGCAACGCCCACACCATCCCACCACCTACGTCTACCCAAACAGACGCATCTAGCCGACATGGTCCATTCGAATACACGAAGCGCATTCATCTGATATGCTGCACGCCTTTCCAGCTTCAACGGCAAGCTCGACGCAGTGAGGCACCATGACGGATCGCCAAGGGGCCGCGGAAAGCGGATCGTCAGGAAGCGTTCTCACAGCCGTCAAACCAACCGCTCTACATGCACTTCCAGAGCATCCGCTCGTCTTGCAGGACACTCGATCTTCTGCCGACAGTCCACAGGCCACCCCTGATACCAGCAATGCTCCGGAGCCCAACGATGGCCGCGACCATCTTCCAAGGCGAGCGCCCGACGAGGATGCGCAAGCAGCTCGCGACAAGCTCGATCGCATAGCCAAAGCACAACAGGCCAAGCGCAACTGGGCCAAGTCCACCGGTGTTACATTGGTCTCTAAAGCATTTGGCCGAAATGATCGCCGTCAACGCCGACGCCGACACGGTTTGTCGTCCGATGAGGACGACAGCGAAGACGAGAGCCATGACAATGAGGCGACGAGAGGCAACATTGACGAGGTCAGACTCATGATCACCGGCAATCCAGTGGTCACAAAGGTCGTAGGCGCCGCCAACCGCGCCAGAGGTCGATTCCGCGGTCAGACTGGCTCACCGGAGGCGTCGCCTCAGACAGAAGAGGGACCGTGGCGCTTCACTGCAAGCAGACCAGGCAGCTCTTTGGCCAAACGCTTCCGCCCGCCATCCACTACACCGCCACCGGCCACCACGCCCTTCGGCACAAATCTTTCTCCGTCGTCGGAAGCGGCACCACATGGGTCATCATTAGAGCAATACGCTGCCATGCCAAGTGGTCCTCGCTCGAAGGCTCGGAATACCTTGGGACCCGAACTGCTCGTCGTGGACGAGGAGGGCCAATCTCGTCAGGCCACTGATACAAGCCAGCCAAAGTCCAATGCTCATCTGAATTTGCCTCCGTCCTCGAGAAGTTCCAATAATCACACTCCCAGCAGCATCCAGTCCAGCTCGTCCAGCAATCCTGTCAACGTGTCGGGTCTCGCACCACAACAGAGCAATGACCAACGCGATTCTTCCTCCAGTATCACCGGCGGCGTTATTCATGACGAACCAGATGTCCACGATCACGACACAATACGACGCCCGCTTTCGCCGGCTGCGTCTTCAGCCTCCGATGTTTCCAGCGATGACGAGCTGGATGACAGCGTGCTCGGTTCGGATTTGGACCAAGATGGAGATGCTCCAGCCAATCTCAACTCTCTTAGCCTCGAACACGGTGACTCGCTCACCAAGGAAGAGCTCAAACGCCGCAAGAAGCTCATTCGACGCGAGATTCGGCGCAGAAAGGCCAACGGCGAACCCATCGACGACCTCATCCACTTGCACAGCAAGGTTGGCCAGCTAGGTCATAAAGTCTCGAGACGTGTCTCCAAAAGCATCAACATCGCAACCAGCTCCGGCCGCAATCGTCGAGCCATGGATCGTTATTCACCACATCCCACAGCGCTGACCTTGCAGACCTCGGATCTGCCACGAAGCACGTCGGCGCAGAGTGCCGGTGGCGAAATGACCTTCTCGGCCATCACACCGTCCATGTCCCGCAACAGCAATCATTTCGGTCAAAGGCGCGAGTCGGTCGCTACCTTTGCGAGTAGCCGAAGGAGCTCCTTAGCCGCCGACGACGACGACGACGACGCCTCCCATCGAGACGGCGACGGTGCAAGCACTCTCCGCAAAAACAGCATGATCGACCGCTCTTTTCTCAGCTCTCGCAACAGCATCCGCAAATACTTACACGCGCCCAACGTGATCAAGCGTCGACGTCAGAAGAAGTGGGAAGCCGAGATGGACGCAATAGAGCGCGCCGCGGACGAAGAGGCTCGCCACGCCGATCCCGACGCGGAGATCGACCACATGCTGGCCAAGTATGCACAGCAGCAAGCTCCAGCGGACGCCGACAAGACCAAGTACGAGTTTGACGTGCTCTACGAGAACCAGCGCGGCTTGCTCGTATTTGGGATCCCCAAATTCAGCCCACGAACGCTCTTCCAGTGGGATCCTTCTCCTTGGACATCGTCCAACGGCAAAAAGTCGGCCTACAACATCGCCAACGCGCAATTGCCGGACCCTTCCTGGGAATGGGCGTATGACGAATGGTACATTGACATGACAGGAGACGTCGATGAGGCGGGTTGGCAGTACAGTGGCAACTTCGGTCGAAGATTCTGGCCGAATGTCCACTTCCCCCATGGCAGGCTTGGATTGCCAAAGACCGGCGTCGATGGTATCATGGAGATGAACGCTCGAGTCGCTCAGAGGGAAAAGAAGCGGCAAGAGCAGGAGGATACCAAGGAGGACGGTGGGTTCGAAGCCATCAAACGAACGGCGCGGGCCCGCACCAGCAAGTGGACGGGCTCGCCAGATCCCTGGACTTTTGTTCGTCGCCGGCGATGGATTCGCCTTCGTCGTCGCAAGCCTCTGACCGGTGCCACCAAAGCGATCGGTTCGGTCACTCCGCCCATTGCCGCTGCTTCGCCTGCCCACGAGGTGCCCGTGCCGGATGAGGCTAGCAAGATGCCACTGTCCCCAGGCAGAGATGGCATCAAGCCAGGCCAATCCGACGACGAGCTAGAGGCGGAAAGCTCGCTGGACGGGTCGGATGAGTCCGACTCCTCTAGCAGCGAGGACGATCCGATGCTGTATGCGCCAGCCTACGGCAGACCGTCGGGCTTCCTGCCTCGCCGATTGCCAGGACACATGGCCAACGGTTCGAACCCTGCCAAGAGCAAAGTTCCGAAACTCAGACGCAAGGCGCAGAAGCACGCCAAAGAGTTCACAGGGTCCATCCGTGAACTCAAGAGCCTGCTGCCCAGCATCATCGCCATGGATCGCGAGGCTCGAGTCACTCGTGCGCCTACGGGTCTAACGGCGAGCCAGAGCTCGTACAAGTGGGCCATGCTCAAGATCAACAAGCTAGACGCTCGCAACCCGTTCATCAGCTGGCATTTCGTCAAGCACCGACTACAAGACCAGGACATGGCGTTCGCTGCTACCACATTGCGATCTATTGAACGCAAGTACCAGCAACGCCAGCTGGCAGCAATGAAGAAGAAGGGCGGAACAGCACCCGACAGCCATGTCAAACCTGTTCATCCGCCGATGCCTTCAACCTTCGCTGCTCCTTCCAGGAGCATCCGCTTTGATGGTCTGGCACCGGAAGCTGACACCGCTTACGACCGCGTATCGCCACTCTCTGCTGATCGAGCCGGTCAGACGGACATCCCCACTCCGTCGCGTCTGCAGGAGCCTTTCACGGAAAGTCCTGTCGAGGGCCACGAACTCACTCGAGGAGCGCTGGTGGAGATCAACTTTGCACGTGTGCTACGAGTGCTCCGAGCTTGCAAGATCGATCGACAGCGCATGGATCTGTGGAAGCTTTGGCTCGGTGTTGTGTCGCTCGATACACTCATGGAGACGGCGCGACGTGAGGATCTCGCTGCGTTGGGACTGCTGGCTCCGAGCACCGAGGACGGAGGCGACTCGGCCTTGCAGATCGGAGCCTCCTCGCCGCCGATGGATATGCCCCACATGAGCGGCGGCAGCTCGTTCCGCTACCGTCAGCGAGCCGAACGGGCTCGATCGCGCTGGAGGGCTTCCACACCCATGCCGGATGCTTCGGATGTGTGGGACGTGTTGGAGCGCAAGCTGGACGAAGTGCTGCTACTCTTCGAGTTCCAGAGCAACCGTGCTCAGTTCATTCGGATGCTGCTCGCAGTGCACGAGAAGCTGCATCCGGACCACGTCTTCCGCGATCACTCGTTGCGAACCTACCCAGTCGAGCTGTCGCCGGCTCACGTCCACGGCGACGCGGCCGAGATGGGAGGTCCAACTGGTCCCGGAGGAGCGTTCGGGTCCCGTCTCGGCGGATGGAAGCGGGCTGGTCTTCCTCGGCTCGAGTTCTACTCCGACCTGCAAAGGATTCTGGCGGCTGTGCCGGGCAACGATGCCACCGTCAACGCCGAATACATACTCAGCCAGCCGGAAGGGCTCCAGGAGCTCGAAATGGTCGCCATGCCCATGGAGCACCACGGCAGCAACGCGCTCGTCGACAAGCTCGAAGCTGAGGCGCTGTCCGATTCGTTCCTCGACCACGAGAAGATCCCGTCTGGTGGCGCGACCGGTCTAGGCATCCAGCGACCGAGGAAGGAGGCCAGCAAGAGACTCAGCGCGACGTTGCCGGATAAGACAGGGTCGAGGAGTCCATCGCCTGTCTCGCGGGCGCCGTCCGTGCCGCTGCCGTATCGTCACTCGCCACTTGCAGCTGCCGAACCGGTCAATCAAGGCTCGATGTCGACGCACGATCGGAGCTCGGCGTCGTTCACCGACAGAGTCGGGGCGACAGGCTCGACTGAGTCGACGCCTCCATCATCTGCTCCTGATGGCACCCGCGAGGAGAGTGGACACGACTCGAAGACCGAGTCTGGTCAAAACAAGGAGGTCAGCACGACCGCAACGCCGACAGCAGATACCGAGGCTGGAACACAAGCTACACAGACAGCCTTCGTTCCGCAACAAGCGCCATCCAATGGTCCCGCGAGGACCGAGGCGACGATTTTCACACCGATCAGCAAACCTGGTCCCAACAACAAGGCGGCTGACCACAACACGGCCTCGATTGCCACCTCCGCAGAGGCAGTCAGACACAAACGCACCACACCTCGACCACCCATTCCTGTCCGAAGCGGCTCTGTCTCGCCGCAAAAGCCTTCGAAAGACAGGTTCTAGTCGAAGCCCCTCAAAAAACCCTCTCATCATCTTCACGTTCCTTTCGTTCTCTCTTTGCACGCAGCAGCATATCTCAATGGACAATCTCTATCACACCTTTGCCTGGGCTTGGACTCAGCACTCTCGTTTGTATCGCAGCAGTTTCCGACGTGCCGTGGATGGGCCGTCTTCAGAGGCGGAATCGCAAAGGCACCGTAAGCGATATTGTATGAGTTTGCATTGAGTCGCCTTCATAGCACGATATCGTCCTGATGATAATTCTCCTTGACCAACCTATACACGTAGCTCGGCGGATGTTCGCCGACATTCGTGATGAAGACATCGACCAGTCCAGGGCTGACATAGTCGAAGGCATTGCTGACGACCTCTGCGCGCTCTACGACGCTGCTGCTGTTGGCAAAGTCGAGCAGCGCTGCTGGACCCAAGCTGCCGACGGAGCCGCTGGCCTGGGCGAAGTTCTGAATGCTCGACCACTCTGGACAGATCTTGTACACTCCCGTGAGGATCATGACCGGCGTGCTGTGCTGTTGAGCTGCTAGAGCGGTTGCGTAGCTACCTGCGGCGGAGATCACGCCTCCGTTGGCAAGAACGGCATGAGCGCCGAGGACGACCTTGGAGACGCGCGGCATCATGGCAAAGATCGAGCTGTCCGGGATGAGCAATACCGAAATACCCGCTGCCGTCAGTGACCGCGCGAGCGAGTGACCGCTGTACGAAGGCGCCGACTCGGGAACGATGACTGTGAACTTGCGATCCTTGGCAGCCGCAGTGAAGAACCCCTGCACCGTCGCCGAGGAGCCGAGAGTCAGGATGACCTCGCCGGAATGAATGTGATCGCGCGAGACCTTCGAGATATTGTCGTCCACCGTCTCGAGCTCGTCGATGAGATCCTGAATCGCTTGGATCAGCAGCGGTTTCAAGAAGTACGCACCCGCCGACTTTTTCCCCGTCACAAGCTTTCCGTCATCCTCCTCGTCCTCATCGTCGTCATCGTCATCGTCAGATTCGTCCTCGTCATCAAGCTCCTGCGTGGCCAAACCGCTTACGCGACCCATCTCCTCCTCGGCCTCCGCCTCGCCCGCCGCATCCTCGGCGAGACTCACCCCGCTCATCTGTTGCGAGATCTGTGCCAGACTATGATCAAACGTCCCAGACCCCTTGCGCGACAACGAGGCGCGTGGCGTCCCCGCGTAGCTCCCGTCATTTGGCGTGTGCGCCAGACTGCTCGACGAGCTCGCCATCGCACCGGCAGCAACAAGATCCGAAATCGAAAAGCTACCGTGTACGAAGGCCGACGAGCCGTGTCCTCCCTCCGCGGCGACGCGCAGCGGGTATGGACCTGGCCTCGCTGCTGGCGTCAACTCTCTCGTCTGCTGCTGCACTGGAGGTACGGGGCTTTCGGGTGCGAAGCTCGACAGGTCGCCGACGGAACCGCTGAGACTACCCCCACCTTCCTTCTCCTGCGCCTCGAGAAGTGCCGCTTTTGCCTCCTCGCGCAAGAGGTGCACTACGCGTCGTGTGATGTTGCCAATGGTCTGTTCGGCCGGTTGCGAGAGTTGCAGATACCGTCCCGCACACTTGATGATGTCGATAAGATCTTGCATGCTGCTGTAGCGCGCGGAGGAGACGACGCTGCGCAGCGCTTTGGCGGTGGTTGATGCGACGGCTTCCGGACCGGAGATCTGGTTTCGTCGCAACCGGAGGGAGAGGGTGTGGATGAGCTTTTGAGAGGGTTTGTCGGTCAGGATGGTTTCGAGCGGCTGGTGGTGCCGCGGAGCGGAGCTACCGCTGGTGGTCAGCGGAGAGGTTGTCATGACCGTCATGATGCGTATGCGGCAGCCAAACCTCTGGTGGGAATGCAGATGGTGATGGTGATGAAAGGGTCGAGAAGAAGTGTGACACTTTTTTCCTAGTCTTCTTGAGAAGCGTGAGAAAATTGGCGGAGAAGAAAGGTATACTCGGTCTAACAATTGATGAATTTTTGCCTCCACTTCATGCACGACTCAGCTTTCGAGCTGCAGCTGCACCTTCTTGTCTCTCTTCCATCAGCAGCAGGACCACTGCATCGTATCAAGCGGGGATCGCAAGATGGATGACATTGATGCAGCATTCGATGACGCCTTTCGCACGCACCGCATCGAGGCGGGAGACGATCCAAGCACGCTACCCAATCCGTATGCTCGACCTGCGCTCGGCGGTCCTTCTTCCACCACTGCAGCCGGCTCGAACTCGACGGACACAGACGGCGGTTTCATCGCCGACGACTCTGACGCCGGCGGCGGAGGCTTCATTGTAGACGATGACGATCGAGGAGGAGGCGGCTTCATTCCCGACGACGACAACTCCGCAGCTGGCGGAGGGTTCGTGCCCGAAGACGAAGACGAAGCATCGCGATCCCAGCCTTCCGACATCACAAGACCAGCCACCATCCCACTCAGCGCGATCCCCGAAGCGCTCGCAAATCTCGGTCTCGATTCTTCCGACCCGTCCGTGCTAAGCTTGTTCGCAGAGACGGCCTACGCTCCCTCCTCGTCGCGGCGGCGGCTCGCGCCCGGCGTGAAGGTGGAGAAGGTGGTCGGAAGACAGCAGTTTCAGCAAGTCGCTTCGATACTTGTCGAAGAGGCGCAGACGCAAAGCTCAAGCAAAGGAAAGAAGCGGAAGCCCCGCAATGAGGACGAGGAGAGAGCTTCGAGCAGTCGTCGGCCGACACGGCGGGCCGCTGTGACGGGGCGCCAGAAGGCGGCTGACATCATTGGCGAGGAGGACGGCGGAGGTGGATTCGTCGTGGACGCGGATGACTCGGAGGATGACTTTGAAGCTTCTAGCTCGCGGCGACGTCGAAGGACGGGTGCTGCTCTGGATACAGGCTCGGATCTATCCAGCGAGCCGGAGGACGATGTTGATCTCAGCTCATCCCGCCGCAGGCGTCGACCTGGGAGAGCCGCCCAACCCTCCCCCTCCCCATCACCCTCCCCTTCCGCCGAAGAAGACACACCAAAGCGTCAACGTCGCGCACGCAAATCACCTACAGCACCGAGCATCCGCAGCACCACCCACCTCAATCCCCTGCAGCGCTCCAACGCTAGCACCCTCTTCACTCTCCTACTCGATCGCCTTCCACCCTCCACCTTCCCCGCCACCCAACGTCGGATAGGCACGACCGAACTCACCACCATCCTCGCAAGTCTCGGCGAGACCCTACCCGCCAAAGAGATCGAAGAGATGGTCGAGGAGGCGGCGAAGCTCTTTGCCCCCGCGAGCGACGACGGTACGGGCGAGAGAAAGAGCGCTCAGGCGGTCAAGGGTGCGGCTGCTGCCCAAGGGATTGGGGGCGCCAGCGTGGGACTGGACGAATTTGCAGGTGTGCTCGTCCACAATCGACTTTTGTAGCACAGACGAGCGAACGAGAAAGAGATGACATTGCAAAACAAAGAGGCGTGTGTAGAAACAGGAGCAGAATGAGCAAAGTCCAGCACGCAACATCGAAGCTCACGACATATAGTGGAGCGTCTAGTGAGAACGCCTCTTCTCAAACGAAACAAAGACGAGGTTGTACCTCTCGAACTCGTAGGCGATCCGATCGGTCCTCTTGTACCCCTTAAGCGTAAGAGCGTGCAAAATATCCTCGTTGGTGAGCGCCGCCTTACCGTCCACCTCCTCAACCTCCTCCGAAGTGGCCACGAAGAGCGTGACGGACATCTTGCCCGGTTCAAAGATGTCGACGACCTTCCGAACCAATGAAGGCAGGTTGGTGGGGAGCTGATCGACGCTCGCAGCCGTGTTGGAGCAAAGCGAGACGTTGGTCTCGAACGAAGCGTAGGAGGAGTCTTCCTCGGGGGTGACGTGGATGGTCCAGTACCCAGCGTGGTCGTTCTTGCCTCCACGCGGCATGACGGCGTTGGCCGAGTAGCCACATGGTTCGAAGGCGAAGGCGTCGAGTTCGGTCTCGGGCAGAAGATCGGTGAGACCGAGCTTGTTGGAGAGCGCAAGGCCGAGAGCGTGACCCTTGTCGAGCGAGGCAGCGGGTGCAGAGGCTTCAGCGGCGGTGAGCTGCTTGCGCGGGTAGCATTCGGCCACGGTGGGGTGTGGCAACTCCTCGTCGAAGACAAAGCGAGCGCACGAAGCAGACGAGAGGTGCGTCATGAGGATCTCGAGGGTCTGGTCTTCGACGCAGGGAGCGGGCAGAGCCAAAGGGCGCTCCACAGAGGCAGCAGCCGAAGCATGACTGGGAACACGCTCGGCCTCCCGTGCACCTTCGCAGCCCATCCAGAGGAGCCAGTGATCTCCGTTCATCTTGCCGACGGTGTATGCAGAGCCGTAGTCGAAGAAGCGATCGAGGACTGCGACCTCGAGCATCCAGTCGCGGTGAGGACCCTTCTGACGCTCGGGAAACATGAAGCTCTTTCGGCTGTAGAAGGCATGCTTGACGATGGAGCCCAGCTGCCGTTCCTGGATGAAGCTCGAGTCCGACATGGCGGTGGTAGCTTCATCGTTGTCGAGGTCTGAGTCGTCGGATCCGGCATCGGCGGCGGCGGCTGCGGCGTGAGCGTCCGACTCGGCGACCGAAAGCTTGACAAAGCTGGCAGAGGTGTTAAGGCCGGCAAGAGCTTTGGCAGCAATGGTAAGAAGCTTCTCGAGACCAAGCAGAAGAGTGGTAGTTCCGCAGGTCTTGAGAATAAGCTTGTGTGGGAAGACGAACATGGAGGACTCGCTGAGCAAGTAGGCATCGACGTGGGACCCCTCGATGACGCTGAGGACCTTGCACTTCACGATGTCCAGCATGGTCTCCCAGACGGCCTTGGGGACGGAGCGAAGGCCAAAGTAGTTGGGTCGAGCATCGGGATCGGCCCACTGACAGGCAGCGACGTCGGTGGGTTCTTCGGCGAACCAAAGCTCGAGAAGCTTTTCTGGGCCTTCAAAGGGACCGCATGGATCGTGAAAGTCTTCCGAGACCTTTTCGATGCTGCCGCTGTTGGAGTCGACGGCAGTGACGATGCTGGAGGCATCATCCTGGAGCTTGGAGCGAAGCAGCTCTGCGCGCGCATCCATGATCTCAAGGGTCTTGATACGCTGAGCTTCCTTGGCCTCCATGAGGAGATCGGCGGTGTCCTTGTGGTGGTGAAGGTGGTGTTGGTGAGATTGATGCTGCGCCTGGAGAGCAGCAGGGGTATAAGAGTCAAGACGGTTGGCGGTAGCCTCAAGATCGATGGCGGGTGTCATCGCGGTTCGTGATGAAGGTAGAGAGGTGCTGATGTGAGGAGGTCGAGGGCACCGGAGAAGGGTAGGGCAGAGCGAGCAGGAGGCGGATCAGGAGCCTTGGGAAGGGGAAGGAGGATGGAGTGGATGACCTGGAAGGGGAGTGGGGTCGAGGAGAGCTTGAAAGACGACTTCAGCAGTAGAGAAGAAGGCTGACAAGAAGACGAAGAGAGTATGCAGAAACGATTATTACCACTACTATCGTCTGAATCGTCTGACGGCATGGAAGGAAGCGGTGTTGGTGAGGTTCAACAGGGTTGCTAGCTCCTGATTAGTGCAGGAGTGAGATGATGTTGGTGCTGGCTGTAGGCTTTGTTTTGAAGAAGTAGTGCAGAGTCGAGCGCGTGATTGCTAGTAGCGACGATGGCTTGTTATAGGATGAAGAGCGATGGTGCTTTGGGGATCAAGATGGTTGAAGAAGGGATGATGGCAGTGTTCGGAAAGAAAGATGACCAGCGTGTGTGTGTGTGACTTTTTTTGCGGGTCAAATTCAAGTCAGAAGCAGACGACCACACACACAGAGAGACAAGCAGCCGAGCGCGATTTTTCTTGGATTTCTTCTCAGCTTCAAGACTACATCATCGCTTGCAAAATTTGAAAGGCGCTCATCTGGACCTGCAGGAGCACCATTTTGAAATCTGCCGTGTTGGTTGCGGCAAGGCACACAAGCGCCAAATCGAAAATCAGTTTTGACTCGGCTGCAAATCAGCGATTCTGCCATTTAGCCTGCCGAAAATCGCTCAGCCGCAAGAGAGACCCACAGTCGAGACCCACCCACTTCATGCCGAGATCGCTCCCAACTACGCCTCCTTTGCCTGTGACCCTTTGCCCCTGCATCATCGGGGCATCTCAAGGTCAAGGCTCCTGTCAAAGGCAAGCGAGTGCACAGCAGAGGTCTGTGGAACCTAGAAGGCATCACAGCAATGCAGTGGTAGACGCCAGCTCGATCGACGCCTTGCCGCGGCTGAATGGGCCTTCGCTCGCGTGGCCGTCCATAAATGGCAATTTGTCTGTTTCAGTAGCCTAACATCTCTAGTTTTTCGCCCATCTGGCGCTGCGAAGGATGCAGGGTCCTTCACCATCGTGGCCCGCGCGTCTCGACCAGAACATCAACACTCACCTTCTACTGATCACAGCTCATCGTCTCGGTCGTATACACTACCTCGTATCACAATGGACCGCCTAGATCAGCCGCTCTCGTCTGCGCCTTCGGGTCCGCGTAGATCAGGCGCTGGAAGCCGCAACTCTCCTTACAACGTATGTCATCGATCACAATTCTGAGGCACCGCACCATCACGCTAACCATTCACCAACGATCCCTCACCAACGTGCCTTCTCACTTTAGCGATCATCGAGGTCCTCTGCGGCGGACAGCGCAGGCTCTTGGCAGCATGACCGGTATCAGGACAATGACGGACAGCGTCGTGGTCCACGGAACGGCTCTTCTCGTTCCCCCATGTTCTTCCCGCAAGACAAGTCGGAAGTCAACGAAGTCAAGCCCACTGGCAAGCTGACCATCGAGAATCTCCACTACGACGTCTCTGAGCGCGAGCTCAAGGATCTCTTCGGCTCGATCGGTCCCGTAGCCAAAGCCTACATCAAGTATGACCGCAGCGATCGGTCCACTGGAGTGGCAGTCGTCATCTACGACAACCCGAATCACGCTTTGCAAGCCAAGAACGAGTTTGACGGTGCCAAAGCCAAGGGTCAGGTCATCAGCATCACACAAGAGATGCGTGCGGAGCGACCAAAGGGAGTTCAGGCTGGCCAACGCTCGCTCTTGTCCCGCTTCGACCTTTCTTCGAGGATGAAAGGTGATGGAGCCGAGACAAACGGAGCAAACAGCTTTGCGGACCGTCTTGGTCCGGTGCGCAATGGAGGTCGCGGTGATCAACGCCAGCCGAATGGCAGGCAGGTAGCACAGCCTCGAAATGCTCCTGCCAAACGCGAGAAGCGTAAACCCGTCACAGCAGCCGACTTGGACGCCGAGCTCGAGGCTTTCATGAATACGCCTTCCGTCAAGCCGACCGCGGCGAACGGTGCCAGTGTTTCCACCATGCAAGCCACTCAGACAGCCTCGATTGGTCAAGATGTTGAGATGTCCTAGAGCAGCACGAAGCTATCACATCCCTCGTCACTTTGGAAACACCAGCTTTGATTAGATGCTGTCGTGTGATCAAGCCTAGACTATGGTCTTCGCTCGCGCACGAACTGATGTTATATGCTATTCTTGATGAGCCTTGAACTCACACAACTTCCACATCCCTTGCCTGCGGTCGAGGCGCAAGTGCGGGATCTTAGAAGAACGAAGACAAGACAGGCTCAAGACGGTGTAACTTTCCTCCACTTCCGCTCGCGTCAAGTTGAGCGCGGCGCGGGCTGAGCACGCGGAGATGAGTCTCATTGAATTTCAGAAATTGCTTCCATACGGTGTTCACATATCTTGCGGAGAGCGAGCTTCATTTTGAAAGAGACTAGTTGTGACCCGCAAGCTGAGCTTTTCTTCCAAATCAACTCTTCGTCTTTCCAGTCTCACTTGTTCTTCTCTTCTTGCTTCCTCACCTTCGTCAACGCTCTCGCCGCATCCTTCCATTCACTGATCAAGGAAACTTCTGCGCTTGCATCCCGCTCGACGCTTCACTCCACCTATCCACCATGTCGGCGGTAGCATCCTCATCGAAACAGAACGGCGAGGCTGCCCAGCCCGCCCGCTACGCACTTGCCGAGGCCATTCTCGGCAAAGAAGCCTTCAGTCGCACCAACACCGCCAAGATTCTCGTCGTCGGAGCAGGTGGGATCGGCTGCGAGCTGCTCAAGAACCTCGTCCTCACCGGGTTTGGTAACATCGAGATCATCGACCTCGATACCATCGACCTCTCGAATCTCAACCGCCAGTTCCTGTTCCAGAAACAACACATCAAGAAGCCCAAGTCGCTTGTAGCCAAGCAAACGGCATCTTCATTCAACCCGCTCGTCAACATCTTCGCGCACCATGCTAACATCAAGGAGCCTCGGTTCGGCGTCGCCTACTTCAAAGGGTTCGACCTGGTGATGAACGCGCTGGACAACCTGGACGCCAGACGGTGGGTGAACAAGATGTGCGTCGCCGCCAACATTCCGCTCATCGAGAGTGGCACCACGGGCTTTGCGGGGCAGGTGCAGCCCATCCGACCTGGCATGACGGAGTGCTACGACTGCGTACCGAAAGCGACGCCCAAGACATTCCCAGTCTGCACCATCCGCTCGACCCCGTCCACGCCGATCCACTGCATCGTGTGGGCCAAGAGCTGGCTCTTCACTCAGCTCTTCGGTGCGGACGACGAGACGGAGGACGAGGAGCTCAACAAGGCGGTGGCAGACGGCGAAGACGCGCAGGAAATCGACAGCCTGCGCAAGGAGGCGCGCGAGATGCGCGACATGCGAGCAGCGTTGTTCGCAGCAGCAAAGAACGGCGACAGCGACAAGGTCCGCAGTGTGGTAGAGCGGATCTTTAACAAGGTCTACAAGAACGACATCGAACGTCTGCTGGGGATGGAGGAGATGTGGACGCACCGACCGGTCAAGCCCGTTCCGCTGGTGTTTGCGGATGCCGTCCAGGGCGTCTCGAGCGTCGGCAGCAACGGTGCAGCTCCCGCACCTCCCGCCGTCGATTCCACCGCCACTACCTCGGCTGCCGCACCAACCACTTCAAACGGCAGCACCGACGCCTCGACGCTCAAAGACCAACGCACTCTCACTCTACAAGACAACGTCCAACTCTTCCTTTCCTCCGCCTCCTCGCTCGCGGTCCGCGCCGCCTCCGACCCGACCAACCCGCTCTCGTTCGACAAAGACGATGACGAGGCGCTCGACTTTGTCACCTCGACCTCGAACCTCCGCTCGATCGTCTACCACATTGACCGCAAGACGCGCTTTGAGGTCAAGCAGATGGCGGGCAACATCATCCCCGCGATCGCCTCGACGAACGCCATCATCTCGGGCATGCTCGTTCTGCAAGCGTTGCACATCCTATCGGGCGAATGGGAGAAGACGCGGACGGTGACGCTGGCCCGTGGGTCGGATCGGTACATTGCGAGTTTTGCGCCTGGGGAGCCGAGCAGCAAGTGCGGCACGTGTCAGGACGTCTACGTCCCCGTAACAGTGTGCGGGCTGGAACGGGTGACGCTGGGAGAGGTGGTGGAGAAGGTGAGGGGAGCGATGGGGATGGAGGACGAAGAGGTGGTGGTGTACGATGGGTCGAGGATCTTGGCCGATCCGGATTTCGAGGACAATTTGGAGAAGAGTTTGAAGGACGTGGGGTTGCAGGTGGGGAGCATGCTGACGATTACCGATGAGGATCAGAGGTTGCAGGCTGTCAACGTGGTGCTGTCTGTCGATCGGGAGGCGGCGGTGAGGATCCTGGGCGAGGTGGCCAAACCTAAACCGAGAGCAGTGGACGAACCACCCACGAGGGACGATAGCGATGACGACATCGTGGCCGAGGTAGACCCCGCGAGCTTGCCAGCAAAGGAGGTGAAGAAGACCCAAGCAGCAAAGGAGCAAGTGACGGGCATCGCGGGGAAGAAGAGACCTCACCCGGACGACGAGCCGACGTCGTCCGAGGCAAATGGCGTCATCGTCGAGGCGAGCACGCCGGAGAAGAAGCAGAGGACCCTCAATGACGGCTCCAATGCTCAGGCTGCTATCGAGCTCGATTAGCGTGCTGGCATATCACCTCTGCACTCTACTCACACGCACATCGCCTGAAAAGTCCGTACAGACGCACGTCAACTCAAATCACAAGTGAGAGTCGCCCAGCTCTTGATAACGATCTCGTCAAGATACGATCGAGAGTGAGAATGTTTGAGTGAGTGCGTTGCTGTGCGAGCGTTTCACTTGAACATAGCATCGAGGTCTGCAAAAGGGTCATTCGCCTTGGCCTTTGGCTGTGGCGCTGGTTGCCCGTTCAACGTGCGAGGTCCTCCATTCGACACTGCTGACGAGTTGGGCGTCAAGGCTGGCATACCCAACGAGCTCTGACCTGCCGAGCCGGCCTGCCCAGGAATGCGTGGTGAAGTCGAGACCGAAGTGGCGGTCGTTGGCAGTTGCAATGCGCCCCAATTGCCCAGTCCTGTTGAGGGATTCGATGGTATGCCCGCAGCATTCGATCTCGGCGTCGACGAGCCGCTATCGTTCGAAAAGAGGTCCGCTGGCAATCCACCCAGTCCTGTTGTTGGCGCTGCTGCGCTTGTCGGAGCCGCTTTCGGCGGCGCGTCGTCAAACGTCAATGAAGCAAAGTCGTCCATGATGTTTCCCGAACCTGCCTTTGAATCGGTCTGCTGAGGTTTCGCCGCCTCCTCGTCGTCGAAGCTGATCAGATCCGTGATCTTGGCCGTTGGCACCGCATCCGCACCGCCTTTGCTCGGGTCGATGCTGGGGTCAATATGCGCCTGAGCCGAGTAGTTGCCCTTGGTGAACTGCTTGTACCTCTCGACGACCTGATTGATGAGGTCGTTAACGAGCAGCAGCCTGTCCATGTTATCCGCTGCGCCCGCCGCCGCGTCGCCACTACCGCCCTCCTCGACGTCCCCGATCCACTTCTGGATCCTCGGCTGGACGCTCCTCAGATGGCTTGCGATCTGATCATACGCATCGCCCTGCACGAACTTCTCGCCCTCCTTGGCGTTGTTCAGCATGTCATTGAGCAGGATCGCACGGGACTGCACCTTGTTCAGCTCTCGGCGCGTCTGCTTGGTGTAGTCCGGTTTGTTCTCCGGTTCTGCACCGGACATGATCTTCATCAACTCCTGGGCCTGGGCGAGATCCTTGGGTGTACCGCGTCGGATGAGCTCTTGCAGCTTGGCACCCTGGGCGGCGCGGTCCTCCTCCTCGAGCTCCTCGGGCGACTTGAGATTGTTATCCGAGTTCATCACGCTTGCTGCGCGCGAGTCGACGTTGGGGAATCGATACCCTTTGTACGTCAGCAGCCGGTGCATGTCCCTGATGTGCACCAGGTCTTCGCGGTGCTTAGATGTGACGCACAGTGTGAGCTTCCACTCGTGGATCAGCTCGAGGATCTTACTCTGCACTGGGGAGGGAAACACCGGTGGTCGCTCCGGGAAGCGTTTGACCATCTCGTTCAAGAACTCCTTGGTTGCGATCTGAAGATGCAACGGGTAGCCGCAGTTCTTGACGAGGATATCGAGAAGTGCGAGACCGAGCATGCCCACGTGCGGATTGCGCGAGTTGACTTTGCGCACCGCTTCGAAGGACGCTTCGCGCGGCGTGTTGGCTTTCTTCTGGTTGACATAATCGGCGAGCTCGAGGTTGAGCGCTAGGTTGGGTTGGCTAAGCGAAGGATGGCAACATCGCTCGACGTAGATCGAGACGGGTGAGGTCTGCATTTCGGGATCGAGATTGCGGGCTGCCCAGTCTGCGAGCGCGCCGAGGGCGCCTTGGGGTGCATTCGAGTCGAGCGTGGAGCCGGAGGAGCGGGAGCTCGAGCTGAAGCGCGCTTGATGATTGTACATCGTTTCTGCAGCCTCGAAGCAGCCGCCGAGTGATGGTGGTCCGAATGAAGGATGGCGATGCAGAAGTCGCTGCTGTATGTGATGTGATTTGAGACAACGACGCCGATGTGACTTGGCAAGAAGATGGTTCGCACGCACTCGATTTGGAATGTTGTGTGTTTGGCCCGAGGCTGAGGCTGCGTGCCGCTGTTGCGGTCTTGAATTTCCAAAGGGTCGTCTCGCCCAGCCATGCGCCAAACTGGCTCGAGCGGGAGAAAGTGTGCTAACCAGATCGGACGTCGAATCGGGCAGCCTTCTCCACACGCTTCCTGCTGCGAAAGTAACACACGAGAAAATCTGGCATGCTCGAGGCTGAGTTTGATACTTCAGAAGGAAAGGGTCCAACCTCACCTTGCTTCTCCGCTGACCATCACCGCTTCCGCAACCCCCTTCGCTAGGCCGGACATTCACATGCGACGTCGACGCACACTCCGAGCAGATGTGGCTGCTTCAAGGTCGATTCGCTGAAAACAGCCGCCAGGAGCTCAGCAAGCTGCTCAAGTATGGCCAGACTTACACCCTCGGTCGCAAGATCCCAGCCGACATCGTCATCGACAGCAAGTTCGTCTCGCGCGTATCATGTCACATCACCATTGCATCCGAGGACACGATAGCGAGTCATGCGGCTGGTCTTTCTGACCCTGCAGCCTTCCACAAGGACCTCAGCGTTCGGCCTCGGGTTACGATCCGATTCGAAGCCAACAAGAGCAGAAAGACGTTTGGCGTGACCCAGCAGCCCAACTCCGCGCGCCGCTCCTCCGGCTCCGAACCAGTCGAAGTGCAAGTGCCGGCGGATCATGAGCATGAGATTCAGGATGGTGACTCCTTTGCTCTCACCACCACCATCTCCCTGCGTCTTGTATGGAAACCTCTGGCAGTCTGCTTTGCTGCTAAGATCAAGGAGTCAGCGATTGCGCCGCTCCGCAAACCCGCACTTCAGCTCGGCATTTATCTTTCGCCGCCAAAGTCAAAATGGCGAGACGGCTACACTCATCTCTGCGTGGCCCAGGTCAAGCCCACCGAATCAGTCCACTGTGCGCTTCTGCACGCCGCAGCCATCGTCTCCATCGAGTACTTCCAAGAGCTCTTCTGTCGAGCCGAGCTGCCTCGCCACGACCCAGTTTCGCTCGAGACGTCTTTCGAAGAGCTCGACCTGCTCACCTATCAGCCCACATTTGACCAGCAAGAGCTCAGCGAACTTCCCGACCTTCATAAGCTGCTGCTGCCACAGGAGCGCCGCACATACATGCTCAAAGGCACCACCTGCGTCCTCTTTGCTCTTCCGACTGAAGAATCCGAAATGAGCATCTACAAGAGCATCCTCGCCACAGCTGGAGCCCACGTCTTCATCCACAACCCCCAAGCCGAGAGCTTGCAGACAAAAGCCGACTTCGCCAAGCTGCTCATGCCGTACAAGAGCAGTGCGCTCTCGTACTGGCGCAACAGCGGAAGCAAAGCACGCAGCGAGGCGCCCGATGAGGGTCTAGTGGTGCTTGTCGCTAGCAAGCACGACTATACGCCTTGGAAGAATGCGTGTACGATCGCATGCACAAATCTTCGCATCGCCATGCCAATGGGCTTTGAAGCTATCACCTCTGCTGTGTTTTCAGCAGATGTTCGGGCCCATCTGAACATTCTTCCAAACATTTCGGATGGTCAGGACGAGTCGATACAACCAGCAGTGGCCCAAGCTGCACCCTCGGCAGCTGCTCAGCCGAGTCCCCAACGCGAGCCTGAGGCTGATGTTACTGCGCTAGAGCAAGCTCCTAGCAACGCTCCATTCTCATCAGCCGCCGCAGCGCGTCAAGCTTCTCGGACTGTCTCAACACCTGCACCTGCAGCAGAAGAATTGCCTGCAGCCGCTCAGGAGCCTCCCAGCACCTTTGCCGAACCTACCAGGAGGCCTCTCACACGTCGGACACGGAAGCCGACCCACGATGCTGAGGAGGCCGATGCAGTAGAGAACCGCGACGCGGGACCCAGCGGGGATCAGTCTGGTGGGACCAGTGTTGCCGCTTTGCAAGACCAGGACCGCTCCCATATGGACACGTCTGCCTCGCAACTCACCCGAGCTGAACGCAGTGGTCTCACAAGACGAACTGGTGCCAGTCGTGCTCGACGATCCGATATCTTCGACTCGATCTTGCAATCGGAAGGCGGCGCTTCTGCTGGCCTTGAGGATGTGAACGGATCGCTTGCTGGCGACAGCCAAAGTCTTGCAGCCGTTCCGAGGAGCCGGCGGTACAGGATGGACCTCGATGAGGAAGACCGTGCTCAGAGTGAGTCGATAGCCCAGACGCAGGGGTCCGAGGGAAGGCAAGCTGACGCCAACGGTTACAAACGAAAGACACCTCCGCTGAGGCGAGAGTCCAATGAGGACCAGGATCATAGCGCTGATGCTCAAAGTCCAACATCGAAGCGGACGCGCACAACTGGCCCGGAGGTGGCGGAGGACGGTGACCTTCCAGAGAGTCAAATTCCGCAGGCAGAGCCAGCGCGCATTGTACGCAATGATCCCACAACTGAAGGTTTGTCGAACGGCGCACAGCCCGACTCGGAGCCGCAGTTCCTGCAAGCACTCAACACACAGCGCGCCAAGGGCAAAAGGATGGACGACTTTGACGTCGAGTTCAACCGTCTTCAGATTGCAAAGCCGGGCACACAGTCGCAGCTGAGCTCGCTCGGCGGCACGCTCCGCTCTCGGCCAGGTCGTGGTGCGCAACAGCAGCAGGATGCAAGCAATGCCCCCATCGACGAAGACTACGAGGCTTTCAAGCAGATGGCGGAGGAGGAGCTGCGCATTCACGTCCGGGGCAACTTTGTGCAAGTCGACTTTGTGCCGCTGGTGCGGACCAAGAAGGTGGTGGATGCGCGATCGCAGACGCCGCAGGGGACGGATGGCGTGCCGAACTTTAAGAAGTTCCGTCCGAAGGCTGTCGGTAGTGCAGCGCCGGCCAACGCCTCGCAGCGACCGCGAATCTCGATGGTGTTGCCAGAGAGCAATGACTATGGCCTGGGCCAGTCGTACTGGGAGGATCCAGACGGTCAATCGGGTCCGGCTGCGGAGGCGTCTATCGGCTCGCGCCGAGCAAGTGAGGCAGTGCAGACATCGCGCGGCAAGGGCAAGTCCCGAAGTCGAGTTGCGCTGGATCCAGCATCGGTGGAGGAGACCGCCGTCGATTTGGGCCTAGACGGGCGTGACTCGATGGACTCTGAGGACGAAGCGGACATGACGACGATGCTGGAGCGACGTCACGGTTCTAAATCCCGTACAGCCGGAGCGAGCGGTAGCGCCGCTCGGGTGAGGAAGAGACCGGCCGCGGTGGTCCAGGACAGCGACGACGATATGGCGACGCCTTCGAACGCCGCTGCTGGCCGGAAGAAACGGGCGACCGCGCGCACCGCCACGATGCTAGTCGACAGCGATGACGATCATGGTAGCGAGGACGGCGGTGGAAACGATGACGATGGCAACTTTGCCGGGTTTGGACGAAGCACTTCTACCCGGAGGAGGCGCGATCCGCCGGCGTCGGGAACGAGCCGTGCTCGCCGGTCGGTGTTTTGAACAGCCCGATGATCGCATCGACCGCCAATTTGGTCTTTTTATTGCGGCTTACGCGCCTCTTTGCGTGTGTCTGTGCTTGCTTGATGAACGGTTCGGATGCGATCGCGACGCAGTGAAGCATCTACCAGACCATGCACCTCTGAACAGCCTCCATGACGGCCATGAACCGCGCTCTCTCGTCCTCGCTGGTCAGAAGCAACTCCTCCGCCTCGTCGTCCTCCTCATCCCTGCCCTTCTCCGCGCTCGGACTTGTCTTGAGCGCCAGACTGACCACCAACGGTCTATCTTCACCGCTCGCCCCGCTCTTTACAATACTCGCAATCTGGCTGACGTACAGCTGATACAGCGTGGTGTACGCAGGGCTGGGTTCGGTGCCGACGAGCTTGCTTACTACTGTCGTTGGCAATGGAGGAGGCAGCCCTGTCCCGATCGCGCCATCTTCGAAGGGAGCCGCAGGATTGGAGGAGGTTGAGGCTTGGTACAGACAGCCAAACTTGGAAAGCTGCGTGACGGTTATGAAGATGCGATCGGTGAAGGATTGAGCGATGACGGTGGTGGAGATGCCATTGATGGTGACGGTGACGGTTCGAGTCGGAATCACAGGGGCAGGAGAGGTGACCAGGTGAACGTCCGCTTTCAGCGCTGCGGGATTGAGTGTCGTGCTCGTCATCATGCTTGCAGTGCGGTTGTCAGTGGTATCGTGTGGAGAGCGTCAGAAGAAAGTGTTGGTCTCTGACGACGCGGAGCTGGTGGCCGACTTCCGAAAGCCTCTTCAGCTTAACATTGCTTACTCCCACGAAAACTCACATCTCAGATTCAAAAATCGATTTGCGCTCGCCCACATCGATACCTCGTCACACGACGGTACGCCCAGCGTAACGCGCGGTCTGCTAAACTTCCGGCTGCTCTCCCAAAAATCACGAAATTAAATTCCCAAAATCGATTCCGCTCCGCTGCTGCCTGCAGATCTTCTTGAAGGGGGTTTGGAAGCGAGCTGGCAAATCTTATCCGAAAGAGGGCACCGTCAGATACTGCAGCCGAGCGGCTACCAGCGATGATGCCCTTTCACACACGCGTATCCTTTCACGCATGGAGTCGGACCATTATGAGGACGATTTGCGACTGCACAGGAAGTGTTGCGGATGCAGCGCTCTGTACGGATGGAATGGCCTAGATCGTTGCTGACGAGGGATGTGAGGCAGTGGATGTGGCTCATTTCGCTGTGCTGCAGGGGGGGTCACGATCGGAAGACCCGGGCTGTGTCTCTGTATGATCACGGCGCAGTTCAAACAGCACACATCTTGTGACGAATCACAGCTGGGCTATGCAGGTTCTGCATGGAGTCCCGTCAATAAGACCATCTTCCGACGAACGACTCTGTCTCGGGATGAGAGAGATCACGCCACTCAGGACGCGGACGCAGCGACCGAGACTGGAATTGACCGGCAGGTTGGCGAACCCAGCGTCACGCAGCAAGCCGGCTCGGCCATCATCTGGCACACAATTGAGAAGATTCGCACGGTCAGCATGAATGTCGCCGATCCAGGTCCGATCATTTGGCCGTTGGCCGCTTCGTGATTCGTTGGGGAGCTGCGTTCGCATCGTAGAAGCTGAGCTGATCTTCTCGCGACCCAGCCCAGCTGTACCGACACCGCAACCTCATCGTAGACAGGCGTACGTCGTCAAGTCACATGATCATGATCCCAGAAGGCTTCTATGTCAGGCTGACCCACTCGCAAAGCACAGCACAGCTCCTCGCGAAGAAGTGAACTTTGGGAAGGTGAGAAGAACAGCGCGGATCGATTTGGCAGGCAGAGTCCACATGATCAATCACAGCCTGCAGCCCGAGAGATTTTTAATCGACAAGCCTGCCTTGCTGCTGCCACGTCTGGCTTTGCGAAGTTCCACGCGTGAAATGGGCTGGCTGTGCTTTCCGCCGCCTTCTATTTTGGCTGTAGCCAGGCGAATTTCAAGGGTCTGGCCATTTTACGATTTAAATTTAAATTTACTTTCTTCCAACTGGCTTGAGACTGGCGAGCAGGCAGAGACGAGTTGTTGTGCTCTTTCAGGAAATTTGGCGAGGATTTCCGGAAACGTCACGAGCTCGACCCGGTTAGCGCAACGAAAAGTGTTGGTCTGCCTCACGCTAGGGCCAGGCAAGTTTTAAGAAAATTCAGCTGGCCTGACCGTCCAAGCTCTCTTTTTTTTGGTGCGTGTCAGTCAGTCTTGTTGGGTCAGTCGGCCCATTTGCTGGAATGGACTCGCTCGGCTCGTTTGGCTCAACCTGGCCTGAACCAAACGCAAAGCAACAGAGCGTGTGTTGCAGCTGTCTGAGTCTTCCCGACTTGACTCTGGCGAGACGGTCAGACCACACTTTTTTGAACCGTCAGTGCGCAGCAGTTCCAGCTCGCGTATATTCCTCGTTTCGCATCGGAGCTCCTTCTCGGTTCCTCTCCTTCACCATCATCCTCATCCTCCCTCCCGTCGCTGTTGCTCATCCTCCTCCAAACGTACATTCGATTGCTCGTCGACCACCTCCGCGAAGTCAACGTCGTCTCCGAGTATCTAGCCTTTACTCTCTGTCGCCGCACGTCGCATTCATCCAACTTGCGCACATCAACCCACAAAAGATCGTCCCTGCTCTCGTCAAAAAAGCTACGAAAGAACACCCTGGTCTCCACCATATACCTCTGCCAACATGTCTTCCAAAGGTACGTTTCTCATGCACGAATCTGGCGCTTTAGGACGGCTCTTGCGAGCAAAGAGAGCTCGCAAAGCACAGCCTTGAAGCTGGCCTCAAAGGCCGCAAGGTTGAGCTCGAAGGAGCGCCGAGCGTGGATCAGAAGGAGCTGCAGCAGACGCAGGAGAAGCGCGACCGGCTTGGCTGCAGAGAGGGATCATTCCGCTAACATATTGCTGCCCATTCTCATCCCCTTTCCTACAGCTATCCGAGAGTTTGATGCCAAGCTCCTGGTCAACTACTGGTTGCCTCGATCGCCTCTGGCCAACGCCGACATCAAGGTCAACGCCGACTTTGTCGCTCCCGCTCCCAAGGTCGCCCAGATCTCGTGGGACCCCGAGTCCAACACCATCACAAACGCTTCGCAGCTCCCAGCGTGGGTCCAGTCCTCCAAGCTCGTCGCCAAGCCAGACCAGCTTATCAAGCGTCGTGGAAAGGCTGGCCTCCTCAAGCTCAACTGCGACTGGGCTGACGCCGAGTCCTGGATCAAGGAGCGTGCCGGCAAGGCTCAGCAGGTCGAGTCCGTCACCGGTACCCTCAACAACTTCATTGTCGAGCCTTTCTGCCCTCACCCTGCCGACACCGAGTTCTACGTCTGCATCAACTCGGCACGAGAGGGTGACTGGATCCTCTTCACCCACGAAGGTGGTGTCGACGTCGGTGATGTCGACGCCAAGGCGCTCAAGCTCCTCATTCCCGCCGACCCTTCCGCTCCCTTCCCCCAGCGCGAGCAGTGGTCCAGCACCCTCCTTGGCGGTGTCCCCGCTGCTAAGCGCGAGGTTCTCACCGACTTCTTGATCCGCCTCTACTCGGTCTACGTCGACCTCCACTTTGCCTACCTCGAGATCAACCCTCTCGTCGCCACCGACGATGGACAGATCGCTTACCTCGACATGGCTGCCAAGCTCGACCAGACCGCCGACTCCATCTGCGGTCCCAAGTGGGCTATCGCTCGTGACCCCTCGATCTACATGGGCGCTGCTGCCGGTGCCTCCAACTCCACTGGCGAGGACCGTGGCCCGCCCATGTACTGGCCCGCTCCCTTCGGTCGTGACCTGACCAAGGAGGAGGCCTACATTGCCAAGCTTGACTCCGGTACCGGTGCTTCGCTCAAGCTCACCGTGCTCAACGCCACTGGCCGCATCTGGACCATGGTTGCCGGTGGTGGTGCTTCCGTCGTCTACTCGGATGCCATCGCTGCTCACGGCTTCGCCAACGAGCTCGCCAACTACGGTGAGTACTCGGGTGCTCCTTCCGAGGGCCAGACCTTCGAGTACGCCAAGACGCTGCTCGACCTCATGACCCGCGGCGAGGTCAACCCCAAGGGCAAGCTCCTTATCATCGGTGGTGGTATTGCCAACTTCACCAACGTCGCCTCCACCTTCAAGGGTATCATCCGCGCCCTCAAGGAGTACAAGCTCTCGCTCGCCAAGCACGGCGTTCGCATCTTTGTCCGCCGTGGTGGTCCCAACTACCAGGAGGGTCTCAAGGCCATGCGCCTTCTCGGTGAGGACCTCGGTGTCGAGATCCAGGTCTTTGGCCCCGAAACCCACATCACCGACATCGTGCCCCTCGCTCTCGGCGTCAAGACCTTCGAGGAGGTCACGCTCGCCTCGCAGCAGCAGAACACCCTCCCCTCGGGTGCCGCTACCCCTAGCCACGGTGCTGCCAACGGCAAGAAGGCCGACGACCAGGCCATCGGCACCATCGACCACGCCACGGGCGAGCGTGTCCAGCCCCAGGACCAGATCGTCCACTTTGGTGCTGGATCCACCGCCGGTCAGCGTCCCGCGTACCGCCCCTTCGATGCCAACACCCGCTCGCTCGTCTTTGGTCTGCAGCCCCGTGCCATCCAGGGCATGCTCGACTTTGACTTCTCGTGCGGTCGTCAGACTCCCTCGGTTGCTGCCATGATCTACCCCTTCGGTGGTCACCACATCCAGAAATTCTACTGGGGCACCAAGGAGACGCTCCTCCCCGTCTACACCAGCATCAAGGAGGCCGTCGCCAAGCACCCCGACGCCGACGTGGTGGTCAACTTTGCCTCGAGCCGATCCGTCTACTCGTCCACCCTCGAGGTGCTCGCCTGCCCCCAGATCCGCGCCCTCGCCCTCATCGCCGAGGGTGTGCCCGAGCGTCACGCACGTGAGATCCTCCACCGTGCCGAGAAGGCCGGTGTCCTCATCATTGGCCCCGCCACCGTCGGTGGTATCAAGCCCGGTTGCTTCCGTATCGGCAACTCCGGTGGTATGATGGACAACATCCTCTCGTCCAAGCTCTACCGCCCCGGCTCCGTCGGTTACGTCTCCAAGTCCGGTGGTATGTCGAACGAGCTCAACAACATCCTCTCGATCACCACCAACGGTACCTACGAGGGTATTGCCATCGGTGGTGACCGATACCCGGGAACCACGTTCATCGACCACTTGCTCCGCTACGAGCAGGACCCCGACTGCAAGATGCTTGTGCTGCTCGGTGAGGTCGGTGGTATCGAGGAGTACCGTGTCATTGAGGCCGTCAAGAACGGCACCATCAAGAAGCCCATCGTGGCTTGGGCCATCGGTACCTGCGCCAAGATGTTCACCACCGAGGTGCAGTTCGGTCACGCCGGTTCCATGGCCAACAGCGACATGGAGACGGCCTCGGCCAAGAACGCCGCCATGAAGGCTGCTGGCTTCGTCGTCCCCGACACCTTCGAGGACTTGCCCGCCGTCATTCGTGAGGTGTACAACAAGCTCGTTGCCAACGGCACTGTTCAGCCTAAGCCCGAGCGCCCTGCTCCCGCGATCCCCGTCGACTACAAGTGGGCCCAGGAGCTCGGCATGGTCCGCAAGCCCGCCGCCTTCATCTCGACCATCTCGGACGAGCGTGGATCCGAGCTCATGTACTCTGGTGTTAAGATCTCGGAGGTCTTCGAGTCCGGTATGGGTATCGGTGGTGTCATCTCGTTGCTCTGGTTCAAGCGCCGTCTGCCCGACTACTGCACCAAATTCATCGAGATGGCACTCATGCTCACCGCCGACCACGGTCCTGCTGTGTCCGGTGCCATGAACACCATCATCACCTCGCGTGCCGGTAAGGACCTCATCTCGTCGCTCGTTTCGGGTCTGCTCACCATTGGTGACCGATTCGGTGGTGCGCTCGACGACGCTGCCACCGAGTTCTCGAACGCCTACGACCGCGGCCTGACGGCACGAGAGTTTGTCGACAGCATGCGCAAGGGCAACAAGCTCATCCCTGGTATCGGCCACAAAATCAAGTCGGTCTCGAACCCGGATTACCGTGTGCAGGTGGTTAAGGAGTTTATCCTCAAGAACTTCCCCTCGCACAAGATGCTCGACTACGCTCTCGCTGTCGAGAAGGTGACGACCGCCAAGAAGGATACTCTGATCCTCAACGTCGACGGCTGTCTCGCTGTCTGCTTTGTCGACTTGCTGCGTGACTCGGGTGCCTTCACCATGGAGGAGGCCCGCGACTACCTCAGCTACGGTTTCCTCAACGGTATCTTCACCCTTGGCCGATCGATCGGTTTCATCGGTCACCACATCGACCAGAAGCGCCTCAAGGCCGGTCTCTACCGTCACCCTGCGGACGACTTCCACATCGAGATGGCTACGCCCGCTCGTGTCATGGGTACGCTCAAGAAGTAGTCATCTTATATCAACCAACAGCAGCATTTTCCGTTCCGCATGGGCCTTTCTCTTTTTCGTTATAGTGTACACTTGTTTCTCCCGTTGCTTCGTCTTTGACGGTCTCAATGCCGGACAGTTCGGCTGGTAAGGCTAGTCAGCCGATCCTGTTCCGCGTGTTGGGCCTGCATTCAATATCAAAATCCGTTGCATCGTCTTTCGTTCTTGAAGTGTGTGGGTGTGACGTGGGTTGTTAGCCGTTGCTGGGACTGAGCGTTGAAGCCTCGACCGAAGTGGGGCAAGGATGGGTCAACGTCGCTTTCACGCAGCTGGGAGGACCAGGTCAAGCACACGGCAGCGTGCTGGTCTGCAAGCCACAGAGCAGCACAGGCCCGCTGTACCGGATCGCTTCAGGGTCCTGAGCGGACGCGCGTTCCACCGGCGAGAGGGGCTTTCAAAGAGCGCCTCGCATATAAGAGCACGGACACACAACCCTGCTTGACCCTTTCCTATACTCAGCTTGTTCCTTTGCTTTCGAACCATCACTCTCCTGACAGACGAGCCTATTCGCCTTAGATCGTCCAACAAATCAGAGCCATCATGTCGACCGCAGCAAAGGCAGGCGAGACCGCCGTCATGTAAGTCACACGCCGCACAACCCAAAGCCCAATTTCTGGTCGTCACACTGACCTTCATCCCTTGTTTGCGCCAGTCTGGGAGCCTCAGGAGCGGTAGGCAAGCATCTCCTCTCGGAACTCCTCTCCTCTTCCTCCCCTTACAAGACCGTCTACTCGTTCGCACGACGAGCCCATCCTTCGCCACCACCCACCTCGATCCAGTTCCGCGAGGTGCTGGTGGACTTTGACAAGGTGTACAACGGCGATTCCACTGAAACTGCCAAGCTGTCATCGATCGATGCGGCGAGTGCGGTGTACATCACGATGGGTACGACGCGCGCCGCTGCTGGGGGAATGGAGGCGTTCGAACGCATCGATCGAGGATACGTGTTGGCGGCGGCAAAGGCTCTCGCTGGGAAGGCGGAGAGTGTGGTGTACTGCTCCTCCGGCGGTTCCAGCTCCAGCAGCCTATTCCCGTATTTGAAGAGCAAAGGGTTGACAGAAGAAGGTCTCGCACAGCTGTACGGCAAAACGGTCATCATGAGACCCGGTTACCTCGCCAACGCGGAAAGACCGGGCACTAGGATTCTGGAAAAGACGTTCGAACCCATCATGGGCCTGATGAGCAAGTTCAGCACCAGCGTCCAGGCCGACGTTCGTGATGTCGCGAAGGCTATGCTCAAGGCGGGGATGGAGGGACCAACGGCGTTGAAGGAGAGGGGTTTGGCGAGCGATGCAGGTGCAAAGTATGGGGATGGGCAAGCGGTCGTGCTGGGGAACGCGGCGATTGTTAAGATTGCTAAGGAGTAGGGGCTGCTCTTGCTGGAGAGGATGCATGTTGTTGAGCAGACAGGGGCAGCGTATCCTCAGGTGGAGCGAGGGACAGTGCACCGGGACGACGTCTTCTCAAGCGGAATCAGGTTCGGTGCGCAGACACTTGGAGCAGGGTGAAGGGCGGCGAGGATGCCGTGTCAAGGTTTGACACCGGACGTTGTTTGACTGTGAAGAGAAAGCTTCTATGAATGCAAACGGATCGACCACCCCTAGTTCAAGCAAAAGACACGCCTGCCACCTCCCACACTTTGCGCGCTTCGCTGTCGTCCTTGCTCCTCTCCTCCTGCCTCTGAACCAAAAACCTCGCCAGCGCCACCTCATCTTCCTTCAAATGCGCGCCTGCATTGCGCAACAGTCTCACCGTGGCCAAATTGCCATTCTTGCATGCCAGAAACAGCGGCGAGTGACCCGTCGCCACCTCCCGCGCATGAACGCTGCACCCGGCCTGCAACAGCTGCTCCACCACCCCCGTATATCCTCGCGCACTGGCAAGGTGCAACGGCTGCATCTTTTCCAGCGGCGTCGTCGAGTCATTGTCGACGATGTGCGAGGTCGACGCTGCATCGCCGCTCGCATTCGAGGTGGAGGGGTTGAGCGTCGCAGGGTGGAAATGCTCTTCGTCGATCGAGATGGTTGGAATTGTCTCCAGCTGAGAAAGCGCGTAGAGATGCCATTGGAGGAGCGGGAGGTCGTTTCGAGAGGCAGCTTCGTAGATGAGGTATGGGAGGACGGCGAGCGATGCTTTGGATACTTCGTGCGAGGAGTGGTCCCACCCGGCGGCGGAGGCGGGCCCGGAAGTGTCGGTGGGAGAGGAGAGGGTGGTGGTGGATTGCGGATTGTGCAGGATGTGCGCGAGGAGCGTCTTGATGTCCGCTTTGATAGGGCCGAGACCGGCTGGTGTCAGTTCTTGTGGGATGGTTTGACCGCCTGAGCCGCCACGACTGCTGGTGAGCTCACCGCGGAGTGGTCGACCCATCAGTTCGCGGATCTCTTCCGGCTCGAGTCCTTTGGCTAGCAGATACGAGAGCTTGGCAAGCGCGCACTCGGGCGTCATATCTCCTCCTGCTACGACGCCGACCGCTTCGAGCTTTTTGCCCACAGCATAGATCGCCGAGACCTCGCCTTGAACGCACTGCGTAATGTTGACAATGACCAGCCCGCGATCGGATGCCTCCTTGAACACGTCCAGCAGATCCTGCCGTGAAGGAGCGTTGCCTGCGCCATACGATTCGAGGATGACCCCCTGCAGCGGAGGCGAGAGGAAGCTCTTGACCGTGCTGGTCGGCAACCCTGGAAAGAGACGGAGAACTGCCACGTTGGGCGACATGCGATCGTGCGCGCGGAAGCTCTTGACACTCCTCGAGCGCTCGACGAGGTTCCAGGCGACTTCGATGTTGATCCCTACCCTGGCGAGGGGTGCCATGTTGGGCGAGTCGAAAGCTGCTAGCGCGTTGTTTGACACTTTGCTTGTGCGATTACCTCGATACAACGTAGATGCGAAGTACAGCCCCACCTCTGGAATGATGTACGATCCAGCGAGCATGAGCGCGCCGAGGACGTTTTCAATCGCATCGTTCCGCAGCTCTGACAGCGGTACCTGGGCACCGGTGACGATGACCGACTTTCCAAGGTTCTCGAGCAGCATGCTGAGCGCCGACGCGGTGTAGGCCATGGTGTCGGTGCCGTGGAGGACGATGAAGGCGTCAAAGGCCTGGTAATTGAGCGAGATATCGGAGGCGAGGCGGATCCAGTCGGGGATGTCCATCTCCGAAGAGTCGAGGAGAGGATCGTATTCGAGGACGGCATAGCGGACGCGTTTGCCGTTGGCGCCGGAGCGGGGTGTGATGAGGGTGGGGAGTTGGAGCTCGAGATGTTTGCCATCGGGTGAGAGGTTGGACGAGTGGGCATGGTGAGTGGATGTGCCTTTCGGCGCGGAAGAGCGGACGAGGACGGGATGACCAAAGGGCGGTGATCCGGATGATGCGGCTCCTGAGGGGGAGCGAGAAGCGGTGTCGGCATAGATGTGATCTAGGTGAGCCTGCGTCGAGGGAGTGAGGGATCCTTTCTTGCCTGTGGAATCATGCTCGCTCTTGCGCTTCTTGTTGGCTTGTGAAGCGCCGTCGACCTCGAGTTGGTCCCTCTTCTCAGCAACTGCCTTTGCGAGATCGCCTTCCGCAGGAATCGAGTTGACAGCGTTGTCCTTGCTACTGCTGCCGTTGAGCGGGGTAGAAGCGCCCGACCCAGGCCGAGTGAAGGCCTCGCTCCACGCCTTGTATCGGTCCACAGAATCGGACCAGGAGAAGATGGAGTCGGCGTGCGGATCGTGAAAGCGCGACTGGCTGCGCAGCGTCTCTGTGAGGAACGAGGGATAAGGTGCGAAGCCAGACGAGGCGTCTTTGCGCACCATGCCGATGGTGCCTCCTGCATAAAGGCAGAGGACGAGCGCTTCGGAGGAGCTCGACATGGTTGCTCTGCGTAGTGGAGTGAGTGGTCAGGGGTGCGGGTGGTCTGATCGAGCCGATGGGTATATATGAAGCAAGGCTCGACCAGAGATGATGCTGGAGGAAGAAGGACAAACTTTTTGATGCAAAGACACACTTTTTTGATGTGGTTCGGCCAGCAGGGTCATCTGACGTGACAGCTCGGAAGATGATGCACGTCTACGCCTGCTTTCTGTACCACATCGAGCTACTTGACTGAGGTGTGATGCGCACCTATATCTGCTTCCGAGAGCCCGCCCTGACCACACCACTCATCAGTCCAGCCAAAGCTCCTTGGTCGCTGGGCACGGCTCGCTGAGGGGCTGCGCCATCATGGTTCGACAAGAGAGCTGGAGGATCGACATGCCAAAGTCGAGTAGATGGTCGGCTAAATTGACGGCATATTTGTTGCCAACCTAACAGCCTCAAGCTCGGAAAATGAGACGCGTGTCTACTCAACGCCATTTGCTTGGGCTGAGAGAGGACAGCAGCAAGCAACGCGTCGTGTGCTTTCGAGTGCAGCTGCTGCAGTGTTGGTTGAAATTTCGAGCAGAGCAGCGTATGCGAGACAGGCTCACTACTTCCAGCTTCCCCTTCCCTTTCGCTTCATCATCCTCATCAACCCTCTCCTGGCTCGGCGTCTTCATATACATCTCAAGCATTCTATCAGCATCAGCATTGTTCAGCATCTTCCCGCCCAACCCGGACGGATTCACAGGACCCTCAATACAGCGCCTTCGGTTCAGCAATCTCCCTTCTATTTGCATTCTCTTCACACTCATACCCTTCGGGACGGCCCTAGACATTACAAGCATCGTAGACCCGTGCTCTTTCTCCCAAACACCACAGCCTCGCTTCTAGGCAATCAAGCCTGTTTACACCATGCCGGGCACCTTTGGACTCACAGGCCGTGGATCCAACGTCCGTTCTCGCGGCACCTTTCGCAAACGAGGAGGCGGTCCACGCTCCGGCTCATTCAAGAGCGCCACAGAAAAGGCCATCGCCAATGCGGCCGCACAGCTCGTCAAAGGCATCGAAGATGGCTCCGCCGTCGAGGAACGTTTCCAAGAAGTCAAGGAGCGCGACGAGATTGACGAGAAACTCGGCTTCCACCGTCTAGAGCAAGGCGCCACAAAGCAAGCATGGCTCGTCAACATGCACCCCACCCTCCTCCGCGACCCAGATCACCCAACAGGGAAGAGCGGTGTCGACTTCTACTTCATCGATGACGACGCCAGTATGTTCAAGGCCACCGTCCTATACCAACCATACTTCCTCGTCGGATGCAGACCAGGCTCTGAGAGCTCGGTGGAAGAATGGCTCCGACGCAGATTCGAAGGCCTCATCCAATCCATACAGCGAGACCGCAAGGAGGACCTCAAGCTGCCAAATCACCTGCTCGGCCATCAACGACTCTACCTCCGACTCACCTTTCTCAACGTCCAAGACCTTCTCTCGGTCCGAAAGGAGCTCCTCCCCATCGCGAAAGCAGCGCAAAAGAAGCTCTCGGCGGTAGACACGTACGCCGACGTGCTCAGCGCAGCCTCGGCAGCAGCAGCGAGTGCCTCCGTCGAGATCGAAATGGACAATAACGGCGAGTCCTCTGGTCTGGTCGGCGACGACGGCTGGACAGGCGGACGAAAGCGAGCCGCCGCCAGCGCTCTTGACCCTGCCGAGTGCCTTGTCGACATCCGCGAATACGACATCCCCTACTACCTTCGTGTCGCCATCGATCAGGACGTCCGTGTCGGTCTCTGGTACGATGTCAGCTTCATAGACGGCGTTGTCAGCCTCCAGATGGTCTCGGAGCGTGTCAAGCGTGCCGATCCGGTCGTCATGGCTTTCGATATCGAGACCACCAAACAGCCACTCAAGTTCCCCGACGCCGAGACCGACGCCATCATGATGATCTCGTACATGATTGATGGTCAAGGTTTCCTCATCACCAACCGCGAGATCGTCTCGGAAGATATTGAAGATTTCGAATATACCCCCAAGGACGAGTACGAAGGTCCTTTCATCATCTTCAACGAAGCCGACGAGCTCGGCGTGCTGGATCGCTTCTTCAGCCATTTCCGCGAGGCGAGACCCACCGTCGTAGCGACGTACAACGGTGACTCGTTCGATTTCCCCTTCATCGACGCGCGTGCCCAAGCCCACGGCCTCAACATGATGAGCGAGATCGGTTTCGCCAAGGACTCGGACAACGAGTACAAGTCGCGAGCGACGGCGCATCTCGACTGCTTCCGATGGGTGCAGCGTGATTCGTACCTGCCTCAGGGCTCTCAAGGTCTCAAGGCCGTCACCGTCGCCAAGCTCGGCTACGACCCCATGGAGCTCGACCCGGAACTCATGACTCCGTACGCCATCGAACAGCCTCAGACACTAGCACAATACTCGGTATCCGACGCCGTCGCCACCTACTACCTCTACATGAAGTACGTTCACCCCTTCATCTTTTCGCTCTGCAACATCATTCCCCTCAACCCGGATGAGGTGCTCCGAAAAGGCTCCGGTACCTTGTGCGAAACGCTTCTCATGGTGCAGGCATTCAAAGGCAACATCATCATGCCCAACCGTCACGAGGATCCCGTCGGCAACACGTACAAAGGTCATCTCCTCGAATCCGAGACCTACGTCGGAGGACACGTCGAAGCCTTGGAAGCGGGTGTTTTCCGCTCCGACATCGAGACCGACTTCCGCGTCGACCCTGCCGCGATACAGCAGCTCATTGACG
The DNA here is from genome assembly GCF_000497045.1 of Kalmanozyma brasiliensis GHG001. Classification (NCBI taxonomy): domain Eukaryota; kingdom Fungi; phylum Basidiomycota; class Ustilaginomycetes; order Ustilaginales; genus Kalmanozyma; species Kalmanozyma brasiliensis. The sequence goes on along the minus strand of NW_015961970.1, from coordinate 1,107,048 downwards.
ATCTCGACGCAGCCTTGCAATTCAGCATCCGAGAGGAGGGCAAGATTGCGCTCGACGACATCGAGAACTACGACGAGGTCAAGGCCGAGATCCGCACGATGCTCGAAGTCATGCGCGATCAACCGATCCGCAAGGACCGCCCGCTCATCTACCACCTGGACGTCGCTGCCATGTACCCCAACATCATGCTTAGCTACCGGCTTCAGCCGGATTCCATGGTGAGCGAGGCCATGTGCGCCACCTGCGACTACAACCGCCCAGGCATGAAGTGCGACAAACGCATGGACTGGGCCTGGCGAGGCGAGTACTTCCCTGCAAAGCGCGACGAGGTCAACATGATCCGCAACGCCCTCGCAAACGAGACCTTTCCGCCCAAATTCGCCAACCAGTCCCGTCGCACCTACGACGACCTCGAGCAGAACGAGAGGACTGCTCTGCTTCACAAGCGTCTCGGCGACTACTCTCGAAAGGTCTACAGGAAGACGCACGAATCCAAGACCGTCATTCGCGAAGCCGTCATCTGCCAGCGCGAGAACCCTTTCTACATCAACACGGTGCGCGATTTCCGTGACCGCCGATACGAGTACAAGGGTCTCCACAAGACATGGAAGAAGAACCTCGACAAAGCCGATTCGCTGAACGACACCATGGAAGCCAAGAAGATGATCGTGCTCTACGACTCGCTCCAGCTCGCGCACAAGTGTATCTTGAACTCTTTCTACGGCTATGTGATGCGAAAAGGTGCACGTTGGTACTCGATGGAGATGGCCGGCATCACCTGTCTCACGGGCGCCTCCATCATTCAGATGGCCAAGGAGCTGGTCGAACGCATCGGCCGTCCTCTGGAACTCGACACCGACGGAATCTGGTGCATGCTTCCCGGCGTCTTCCCTGAAGACTTCACGTTCAAGGTCAAGGGCGGCAAGAAGTTTGGCATCTCGTACCCTTGCACGATGCTCAACCACCTCGTACACGAAAAATTCACCAACCACCAGTACCACGAACTGGTGGACAAGGAGACGGGACGATACGAGGTGCGCAGCGAGAACTCGATCTTCTTCGAACTCGACGGTCCGTACAAGGCCATGATTCTGCCCTCGTCCAAGGAGGAGGACAAGTTGCTCAAGAAGCGTTACGCCGTCTTCAACCCAGATGGCTCGCTAGCCGAACTCAAGGGCTTCGAGGTCAAGCGCAGAGGAGAGTTGCAGCTCATCAAGGATTTCCAAAAGCAGATCTTCGAAAAGTTCTTGCTGGGCACGACCCTCGACGAGTGCTATGCTGCTGTCGCCAAGGTCGCCAATCAGTGGCTCGACGTGCTTTACAGCAAGGGTTCGACCTTGCACGACGAGGAGCTCATCGACTTGATCGCCGAGAACAAGTCCATGTCCAAGACGTTGCAGGAGTACGGCAGTCAAAAGTCGACGGCCATCACCACCGCCAAGCGTCTGGCCGAGTTCCTGGGTGCTCAGATGATCAAGGACAAAGGATTGGCGTGTAAGTTCATCATCAGCGCCAAGCCGTTCGGTGCGCCCGTCACAGAGCGTGCCGTGCCTGTCGCGCTCTTCAATGCCGAGCCATCCGTCAAGCAGCACTACCTCAAGAAGTTCTTGCGCGACAACTCGATCACCGACTTTGACATTCGCAACATCCTCGACTGGAACTACTACATCGAGCGCTTTGGCGGTGTCATCCAGAAGCTCATCACGATTCCGGCGGCGATGCAGAAGGTGTCCAATCCTGTGCCAAGGGTGCGTCACCCCGACTGGCTTTTCAAGCGAGTGGCCGCACGCGAGGACAAGTTCAAGCAGAGGAAGCTTACGGACGTCTTCCACCCAGCTGCCAAGGCCACTTCAATCGAGGCGAGCACAACCTCGAAAGCGGTGGCAGTGGCGACGGTGGCCAAGATCACAGAGATCGAGCCGGAAGTGGAAGAGGTGGCACCGGACATGACCGTCGACTACGCCGGATGGGTCGCGGTCATGAAGAAGAAGTGGCGACGACAGCGACTGCAGAGGGCCAAAGAGCGCAAAGCCAGAGCCAACGGTGGCAGTGCGTTCGGCTCGTCAAGCTTCGGCAAGAGCGGCGTTGGCTCGCTCTTCTCGAAGCGATCTGCCAACATGGCAGATGCTGTCTGGGACATCGTGCAGATCTCGCCCTCATCGCGCGCAGGAGAGTATCGATTGTGGATCTCGATCGACCAGCACCTTCAATCGCTCAAGCTCAAGGTGCCGCGTCAGTTCTACGTCAACTTCAAGAGCCACCCCGGCAATGCTGTCTTCCTGTCTGGCATCTACCAGGCCGAGAGGCTCGTCAAGACGCTGCCACGCGACACGCCCTGCCGCCACCTGTACCGCATCACCGTCGACGAAGACGTCTACCAGGAGCAAGAGGCGCACTTCAGCAACCTCATCCACCACCCCAACGTCGAAGGTGTCTACGAAAAGCAATTACCGCTCGATGTGCGAGCGCTCATTCAGCTCGGCTCCACCTGCGTGTACGGCCGCAACTCGCAGGCGCAGAAGCTCAACCGAGCGCTCGACACCGGCTTCCGCCTGCAGGATCTGTCTGCGCCCACCTCGGTCGACATCTCGCCCAACCACAAGTATCTGTCTGGAGGCGCCGGCTTCCGCTACTTTTACCTCTACCACGCCAACCGGGATGGTCGCCACGTTCTGAGTCTCTTCAGTCCCGAGGGCGAGGTCAAGGTGCACATCGTCGACAGCGCCGGTCTGCGGCAGGTGCCCAATCTCGAAACCATGTACGCGGACCGTGTTGCTCACATGCGCAAACGTGGCAAGCTGCCCGAGGGAAGCGGAGTCTTCGAGTACAGCGACACGATGCGTGTGGACACTCGCGTACACACTTCAGCGTCTCGTGCCTTCAAGGCGCTCGCTAAGGACCTTGCTACGCTCAAAGCTGTCAAGCAGGGCTCGGCCATGTTGGCACTGTGCACTTCGAAGGACCAGGCGTACTACGAGTCGCGCATGCCTAGCATCGCCGAGTTCCCCATCGTCAAGATCGCCGCAGCCGCGCTCGAAGACGAGCTGCCGGCGCTCGGTTGGCAGCTCTACTCGGCACGCAGAATGTTCCAGTGCTACCTACGAGCCTCGAGCTGGATCCGAGGCTGGATCGATCTCGCGAGCCACTTCGACCTGCCGCTCGGCAACATGGAGAAGGACTTTACCATCTTTGGCGCCGACATTGACTTTGCGCGACGTCTGGTCAAGCAGGACATGGTGCTGTGGTGGTCGCCGCATCCGCAGCCGGATCTGGGTGGAAGGGAGCAGGACATCCACGCGCAGTCGCGCTGGGACGAGCAGGAGTCGCTCGAGATCAGTCACGCGGGTGCCTATTCGACGGTCTGCCTCGAGGTGGGACTGGTGGATCTGGCGGTCGACTCGGTGCTCCAGTCGGGCACAGTCAACGAGATGGAGGGCAGCACATCGGGCCTCGCCTTTGCAGGTGCCACCCACAATCTGGACGAATACTCCAAGGGAACCGTGGAGAGCTCGACGATCCTCGGCGACTCGGTGCTCACCTCGGCCGTCTTTGCCGCGGTCAAGGGCATGGTCAAGGCGTGGTACACGACCAAGCGACGCAGCCGCTCGCCATACGCCGCTCTGCTGTCGGACAACTTTTGGCGCTGGGCGTCGTCGGATGGTTCGGCGCTGTTCGAGCCGGCACTGCAGCGATTCCTGTTCGGGCTAATGAAGAAGACGCTCCTCCAGCTGCTCGCCGAGTTCAAGCGGTTGGGAGCCTCGATCGTCTACGCCTCGTTCAATCGGCTGTTCTTGCTCACGAGCAAGCCTACGGCGGCCAATGCGATGGCCTACTCGCGCTATCTGCTTTCGGCGGTGACGAGTCGCGAGCTGTTCAAGCACGTGCAGCTGGACATCATCCACTACTGGGAGTACCTGCTCTGGATGGACACGGCCAATTTTGGCGGTGTCATCGCCGATGCCGAGTCGCTGGTCGCACCGAGGGAGGACCAGGAGGAGGAGCGAGATAGGCAGATTGCAACAGCGACCTTCAACGTCGAGATGAATTGGAACATCCAAACTTTCCTGCCTCTGGCGGTTCAGGAGAAGTTCTCGGTTGCGGTCGGATCGTTCATCTACAGCCTGTACGAGTTCAAGCGTCGTGCGGCGCTGGCTGGGGAGCACGAGCGCACGCCGCTCCGCGCTGTGCTGGAGCCTAACACGCCAGCCAACCAGGTCACCCCTCATGGCGAGGCTGGCGGCAAGGATCAAGAAGCTGCACCCGGCGCAACCGTGGGTACGGCCGCCAAGTTCACCACGGACCTCGTCAACCACACCATGACGCGCAAACTGCTCAAACAACTCTCGGAGCTCAAGTCGGCGATGCAGATCTCTTCGGACGAGATCAACGCGGCAGTGGCGCGGGAGGAGGACGAGGCGTACGTCGACATGCTCACGGTGGAGCATCGGCGGATGTGGTCCTTCCCCGCACTCCCTGGCTCCTGGCTCGCTCTGTCCAATCCCTTGCTCGAGTTCATCAAGACCACCACGGCGGTTCTCGCGCTATCGAAAGAAAGCGCGATTGAGGTGCAGATCATGAAGCGCAACCTGCTCGACATGATCAACGTGCGCGAGTTTTCCACCGAAGCGGAGTTCCGTAATCCGTGCGAGCCGTTCAAGCTCCCGCTGGTGATCTGCACGTTCTGCAACGACGATCGAACGCTCGATCTGTGTCGCGATGCGGATCTGATGCCCACGACGGCAGGCGAGGCGCCCAAATGGAAGTGTGCCAAATGCGCTTTCCCCTACAACATCGCCCATTTGGAGATGCGTCTCATCAACATCGCCACTAGCTACCTCGAAAGCTTCCATCTGCAGGATCTAAGGTGCAACAAATGCGGCAGTTTGAAGCAGACCAATCTCCAACCGCACTGCGAGTGCAGTGGCAGTTTTGGATTGATGGTGACCAGGAAGGAGACGTTGAAGAAGCTCAAGAGCTTAGCGACGATCGCCGAGTTCCATGGGTTGGAGACGGTCCAGGCTGCCGTGGAGGGGGTGGTTGCGCTGGTGTAAGGGGAAGATTGTGGCTCAGTTTCGTAGCATCGATCTAGGAGAAGGGTTTTTGGAATTCCATATTGCATTTGAAGATACAGCGAGATCGACGAGTGTGCGGTGCGATGGAGACATGAATGCGTGATTCCGAGATGTCGGCGTCAAGATGCGTGATTCTGGAAGGTTGCCGTTGAGGTGATAGAGCAGATGGATCCGGCGTCTTGCCGTCCTTCGGCTCAGGCGACGTTGATGGGTTTGCCCGTGGTCGAGGGGTTAGATGCCACCACCGCTCCTTTCAGGTGAGACGATGCGCCCGCCCGCGGTCCTGCTCGCAGTGTGAGCCGCCCGTCTCGCAGAGAGCACCGAGAACGAGGCGACGACCAACGCCGCCGATGCAGCAAAGATCTTGTGTTGACGTGTGAGGATGGACTGCATGCTGAGTTGCTCCCCTTCTGTCTCTTGTGTATGGGTCTGCTTGGTGTGATACCTCGTAGATGGAATGGAGAAGGGCACGTTGATCAATGATGATGAACGAAAGGTCAAGTGTGCTCAGGTGGCGCAAGCCGATAGTTGGGGATGCGCGGTGGCCAGGGTCAGACGATACCGTGTTGGCTCAGCCAATTCCAAAAATGCGGGGTAGACTCAGCCGGCTGGCCCGGTGAGTCCACGCGTTTGCTGCTTGCCGCGGAATTTCTCTTGTAGCGCCAGCATGGCTCTCTGAGACAAGGGTCCCCAACACTTCAACGCCTGCTTGCCTGGTCACGAGGATTCCACGTCAAAGTGGCGGCTTAACGTGACGGTGATATTATTCAACGCAGTCCTGCATACGCTTTGACTTTGACCGCAGCGAAAGCACGTTCTCACGCTTTCGGATCGGTTCCGATCGATCTTGGTCTCGAGACCGGTTGGCAATAGTCAGCTTCCGAAACAGGACACTAGACGATGCTGACCGATAGCGGCTTCCAAGCCCACTAACCGACCAACCGGCCTCGCTGTGAGTGATCAGAATCGCGACTGCCCGAATCGATGTCGCAGCGTCAAGTTGACGGAACGGCCTGTCCGTGCTTCGGACGAACTCAGAAGACCAGGCAGCTGACATGCGGCGTGCAGATCTCCCGAAGCCACATCAGGATCTAGGCATCGTTAGAGACACAAGAGACCGCCTACTGCTGCAGGAAATGTAGGAACCAATCATCGCTGCGTCCAAAGGCGAGCCCGGTCGCCGGTCAATTTGATCGACCCTGCACGCCCTGATGCAGCTGAGAAGTTGGTCAGGCCCTCCTCCGCACGCTTCATGCCCTGGGGCCCAACAGAGAGCAGCGAAATTCGAAAGAGGCGAGTTTGAGTTTGACTTTTTCTGCCTTGACAAAAGTTTCCCGCTCTGATTGTGATTGGCCGTGCTTGGAATGGCGCATCTCCGCGCTCTGGAGCCACTTCGGTCCTTCTTGGCTTCTCGCTTGGGAATTATTGTGGCCCCGCTTTGCGGCTCGTGCGCAAAAATCTCTCCACACCCACAGCCAAACCTTGACGGTCGGACCGCCGCCCACGCCTCTGGATTTCCCGTCGTTCATCGTCATCGTCGCCTCGGCTGCCGCCGAATTGGCTTCTGTCCGTCTTTTGTTCTGGTCCAATCTCGGTGAGACTTTGGTCCAATCAAAGCTGAATCTTCGCTGAGTCGCCATGGCCCAACATGTGCACCACGCAGAGACAGAGAGTGCGGGGATGGTATACTTGAGATCACCGGGCGTGGACCAAGCAGCCGCCTCAGTGTGGTCCTTTGAGGTTCGAAATCCCCGCCGCCTTGACCCATTTTTGTTTCTCGAATTGCGTTGTGCCACCTGATCTTCTTTCTCGCCTGTCTCAGCTGGACGTTGGCTCTCTTCTCCGCACGGCCTCTCTACTTGTCCACCTGACCGCACCCTTCTCTTCTCGTCACCATCATCCCTCGCCACACCCAAGCGATCCTCTTCCCCTCTTTCGGGTCAACGTATCAGCTTCTGCTCCAGAACTCAAAGCTCAACCAAGTCACATCTTGATCACCGCTCTCCCTTGATCGACTCTCGTCATCGTCGGCGCTCTCGAGCTTCAGGCCCTCACCTCCTACGAGACGTCGTAAACGACATCTAGGCATCAACGGACATTCACCACAGCGGACCCGACCACGATGACCTCGCATCAGGCTCCTGCCCCCAAGAGGGATGTCCACAACCCTCTTCTTTTCGAGGCTGCCTGGGAAGTCGCAAACAAGGTCGGTGGTATCTACACTGTTATCAAGACCAAGGCTCCCGTCACCCATCAGGAGTATGGCGAGCGCTACACACTCATCGGCCCTCTCTCCTACAAGACCGCTCCTATGGAGGTCGAGGCGGTAGAGCCCGAAGACCCGTTGCTCAAGCAGACGCTCGACAGCATGCGCGATGCCGGTGTCAAGTTTCTCTACGGACGCTGGCTCATCGAGCGTGCTCCTCGTGTTCTGCTCTTTGACACCTCGAGCATGTACCACCGCATGGACGAGTGGAAGGCGGATCTCTGGAACCTTGCTGGTATCCCTACTCCTGCCAACGACCACGAGACCAACGAGACTCTTGTCTTCGGTTACCTCACCGCATGGTTCCTCGGCGAGTACTCGAGCCGCGAGCGCTCACGTGCCATCATCGCCCACTTCCACGAGTGGCAAGCAGGTCTCGCTATTCCACTTTGCAGGAAGCGCCACATTGACGTCACCACCATCTTCACCACCCACGCTACTCTCCTCGGCCGCTACCTCTGCGCAGGCAGCGTCGACTTCTACAACAACTTGCAATACTTTGACGTCGACCACGAGGCGGGCAAGCGTGGCATCTACCACCGCTACTGTGTCGAGCGCGCCGCGGCTCACTGCGCCGACGTCTTCACTACTGTCAGTCACATCACCGCCTACGAGTCGGAGCACCTTCTCAAGCGCAAGCCCGATGGTGTGCTGCCCAACGGTCTCAACGTCGTCAAGTTCCAAGCCATGCACGAGTTCCAGAACTTGCACCAGATCTCGAAAGCCAAGATCAACGAGTTTGTCAAGGGTCACTTCTACGGCCACTTTGACTTTGACCTGGACAACACGCTCTACTTCTTCACGGCAGGCCGATACGAGTACCGCAACAAGGGCGTTGACATGTTCATCGAGTCGCTCGCACGTCTCAACTACCAGCTGCAGAAGAGCGGTTCCAAGACCACGGTCGTCGCCTTCATCATCATGCCCGCTGCCACGAATTCGTACACCATCGAGGCGCTCAAGGGCCAGGCCGTCACCAAGCAGCTGCGTGACACGGTCGAGCAGATTCAGGCGCGCGTCGGAGAGCGTCTCTTTGACAAGCTGGCGCGCTACCAGGGCGAGCCCAAGGGCGATGTCATCGACCCCGCTACGCTGCTCTCCGATGCCGACAAGATTGCGCTCAAGAAGCGCATCTTTGCCCTCAAGCGCAACTCGCTCCCGCCCGTCGTGACGCACAACATGCAGGACGACAGCGAGGATCCCATCCTGAACCAGATCCGTCGCGTCCAGCTCTTTAACCGTACCAGCGACCGTGTCAAGGTCATCTTCCACCCCGAGTTCCTCAACGCCAACAACCCAATTTTGGGACTTGACTACGAAGAGTTTGTGCGAGGTTGCCACTTGGGTGTCTTCCCTTCGTACTACGAGCCGTGGGGTTACACGCCTGCCGAGTGCACCGTCATGGGTGTCCCCTCGATCACCACCAACCTGTCCGGATTCGGCTGCTTCATGGAGGACACCATCGAACACGGCGAGGACTACGGCATCTACATTGTCGACCGTCGCATGAAGAGCGTCGAGGACTCGGTCAACCAGCTCACCGATCAGATGTTCAGCTTTAGCCAAAAGACGCGTCGTCAGCGTATCAACCAGCGCAACCGCACCGAGCGACTCTCGGAGCTGCTCGACTGGAAGCGTCTCGGTCTCGAGTATGCCAAGGCTCGACAGCTTGCGCTGCGTCGTGCCTACCCAGACTCGTTCCACGAGGACGACACCATCGAGAGCTACTTTGACGACATTCACCACGACGGCAAGATGCCTCCACCGCTGTCGATGCCCGGCTCGCCAAGGGGTGGGTTCGGCGACGGTGCCAGAACACCGGGCGAGTTCGGCACGCTCACCGAAGAGCTGCAGGGCCTGTCGACGTCCGACTACCGAGGTCACCAGCAGTTCTGGAAGAGCATGAGCCAGGCTGGCTCGGACGACGAGGAGGAGGCGTACAGGTTCCCGCTCGTCATCAAGGGTCGTACGCGAGGCACGTCGGTGGGCAGCATGAGCGGTGCTAGCACTCCCGGTCTCGGCGGCGGAAAGTACCTCTCGAGTGCGGATCTCGATCGCGCCGATGCTGCGCTTAGCAGTCACAGCGGTGCGCCCAACGGCAATGGCAACGGTCATTAAACCTGACCGCTTACATAGCTCAACCGCTGCGGTTTGGTAAGAAGGAAGTTGCATCTCGGCAGTCTTTTACGCCACACCACGTCTTCACCTGTTCATAGCCGATTTCCCCCCCGGAGAGTTTCGTCACATCCTCAAAGCCATACCAATCTCATCTCGATTCCGTCTTGTATGTCTCTGTTTCATCGATCGTCCCAATTCATGGATCTGTTCTATCTCGCATGCTTGCTTGCTTTGTCCGTAACTAGAGGCCGAAGACTCTGTGAGAATGCCGATCGTACGTATCGGGGTGCCAAAGCTAAATCGGGAGGCAAAGGTGTGGTCCACGTGATGCAGGCTCGAGTCGGAAGAAAAGGAAGAATTGAGCGTCAGCCAGGCGCAAGGCGCATTTCTTCTTGGATCAGCATTTTTTGGTTCCTCACCATCAACCGAGCTTGTCAACGCTTCAGCAGCATCGCATCACCTTATCAGCGTGCACACCGACCGCTTCGAACCGACTGCAAAGCTCTCGAAGCGATTCCCGGGCTCAGCACATCGATCGATCTCGGGGCTCAAGATGCGGTCGCACAACTTTGCAAGGGCGGTCCTACGGGTCGCTGCGAGGAACGGAAGCGTCTCCCAATCGCCCATTGCTCGCTCGACATCGCTCAATGTCCTCCGACACACATCACTCTCATACCCACCATGCATAGCCACATCCGTTGCTGCAGCACGAGCGTTCAGCACCACGCGCATCGACCTCAAGAAGAAGGTGAAGAAGAACGCCTTTGCTGCGATCGAGGACGACACCGACGCTCTCGATGACGATGCGTTCGCCGTCGAAGAGGATGACCTGTTCGGTAGCGTTTCCGATTCCACCTCTACCTCAGCTACCTCATCGACTTCCTCCTCGTCGTCTTCGAACAGCCAGATGAGTCGGGTGGAATTCACCTCTGCACTGGAACAGTTCACCGCCTCGCTCTCGTACGACCTTCTTGATCGCGGTCACTTCCCGGCACTGCGCACCTGGCGCCGACTGGCACTCCAGGCGTCCACCGCCGAGGATTTTGAGAGCTTGCTCGAGGCGGCGAAATTGTACCGCGAACGTGTGGGGTCGTTGGGCAGCGAGTCCGCACTCCGCTTTGCAGCGCAGGCGGTCAAGTTGCGCCTCCCCGAGCTGGCCGTCGTCGCGTTTGGCGATCGATACACGTATGGGTTGGAGTACGATCTTGGTGCTTTGTGGGTGGTGCAGTCTGGATTGGCGAGAAAACTCGGTAGAGGGAGGGAGGAAGTGTTGGCGAGCGCCCAGATGGATGGCGCCCCCGTAGTCGAGGTGGACCTCCTGGGTGTTCTCGCCGAATCCACTCCGGTCGAAGCGGGAGAAGGTAAAGCAGAAGGTATCAAGCGTAAACACGAGCTGGATATGCCACTGGCTCGAGCCCAGTTGAGCATCATCGATCGCATGACCCTGCTCACTTCCCTCTCCACCACCCTTGCAGGAAAAACACCAGACACCGTGCTCCTCACCTACCTCATCCGCGCCTATGTGGATACATTCCACCTCACGACGCGGAGGAGCGCAACCAACCCCCTGCTGATGAAAGTGCTCGAGAGGTCAGATGGGTTGATTGGACTGCTGACGAGGGTTGCGGATGGTTCCAAGGTTTCAGCGGAAGCGCCGAGAGGTGTGCATCTGGCAGAGAGCCTGCAGAGGAACTTGGTGAGCGTGCTGGGGTACGTTGCTGCGCGTGGACAGGACGGGTTTAAGAAGGACGGGTTGGATCCGGTCAAGACGCTGTATGGGTTCATGGACAGGGTGGATCGAGAGGCGAGTAGCAAGTTGGTCTGGCGCGTGGAGCCGCTGCTCCAGAGCCAGGGGTCGGTGTCGCTCTAGACTGGGTTGGGATGAACATTCACACATCAACACACAAACAGGCACGACGATGGGAGTGTGACGATGAGAAAGAGATGTGATTGTGAAGAGTGTGTTTAGCCAGTGCCTTCCTTCCACCGAGCATGCAGCTCATCTTCGTCATCCGACAATCGCAATACCTCCTCGCTCTGATCATCTCCTCCTGCTGCCGGTGCCTCGTCTCCGTCATCGAGATCGTCCATATCGATAGCGAGCGCGTTTGGATCAGCCACGTCCTCCTGGGCGCCTCCTTCTGCTGTAGCTACTGGCGGCGCCCGAGCGTGTGGCGGCACATACACCTGAGCTGCTGGCGCAAACCCGCTCGGTCTCGGATTGATCTTGTTTTCGATCCCCACAAACGCACAGAACGCCTCGGTTTGCGGATTGGTATACCACGCCGGGGGGCCGGTGTTCAATCCGCCTGGCTCGAAGGGCGCCGGTGCGGTGCGGACGAATTGTTGGATGCGATGAATGTCCAATGAGTCCCCTTGCTCCTCTGCTGACCCGGTGGAGGCGAGTCCATCGCGATCGTCCTGTTTCCGCTTGCCACTGCGGGGAGACGACAGGATGTGTTGCTCGATCCAGCGCTCCTCCGCCTCCACCTGCGCCTGGAATGCGGGCGACAAAGGGTCAGGAAGCGACGGCTGGCGGTATTGGGTGGAGAAGTGGGCGTGGGTCGCACGTGTGATGGCCAACCACCGTTTGGAGTAGCGGAACGTGGGCGGAATGCGCTGTGTGTAGTTGAGCGCGGATTTGCGTGCTTCCAAGTCAGAATCGTGTGGTGAGGGGTGGTCGATGATTTGGAGGAAGGGAGAGTGCGAGAGACATTTGTGGAGCGCGAGGAAGCGGGTGACGGGAGCCGAGGACGACGTTGGGCTGACCGGACGGTTGCTGGATGAGGGTCGCGATTCTGCGGTGTTGGCTTCCGCTGCCAGGGGATTGCCGAGGGTAGCCGTGGCTTGGGCATCGTCGTCGTCCGAGTCGAGGCTGATATCCAGCGCTTCTGGGTTCGCGTTGCTTGCCAAAGCAGTGGCTTGATCCGCTTTGCCGTTTGCTGTGGAGTCGTGCGTGTAGATCGCCGCGAAACGTACATGAAGATGCGCCGAGAACCAAAACGATGGCTTCAGCAACTGGAGCAATTCCATGGCCGGCGGGGAACCGAGCGTGCTCGCCTCGATCTCGTCCTTGAAATATGGCTTCTTCTGTATCAACCACTTTGTATCTCCCCATTGTTCGATGGTATTTGGCCAATCATGCGACATAGCAATGTCAACTTGTGACCCCGCCATTGCCTTGAGACGCATCACATCGAACTCCCTGGTATGGTAGCTGCTCCTCACGGTCCCTGCGTCGTAGGGCAGCCTTTCAAATCTACCCTTGTTGTAATCGTTCTGCTTCCATATCCCCGATATCCCACTCACCACCAGTCCACCGAGCTCGACCACCCCTGCAGCGCCGAGGAAGTAAATGTTAGGCGCAAGCCATCCACCGTGGTACAGCTCGTGCATGTAGTTGCTCGCCTCATGATTGCCGCCGATGACAAGCGTTAGGACGGGCGCCACCTTCTCGCCCGAGTAGTAGGAGTGGAAGTCGCCCAGCTGAAGGTACTTCTGGGGTACGGCAAGAGCGTGCAGGTCGGAATGGTTGCGAATCGCTTGAAAATCGCCGCAGAGGAGGAGGGCGTCGATGGGAAGAGACTGCTCGCGCTCGATACGAAGGAGCGAGGCGTGGATGGCGTCGAGCTCGCCGTGACTACAGCCTTGGATGGCGAGCCGCATGGCGCACGGGTTCGGCGGTAGAGACGGTGGAAGCGGAGGCCGGGTGCTTCGGAACGAGATGGTTGAGGGGAAGTGTGAAGGTCCGACAGGATGGTGTGTGCGCTTGGAAGAACGTTGGACCCTTGACGGTGCAGCTGGAAGAAATTTTCATCGCCGATCTGCTCCGGGGAAAAACGATTCCAGCTTGTTAAGTCGAGGATCTCAAAGTTTGCCTCTTCGTGGGGGCGTCGCAAGTCGACCGTCCTTTGAGCGTGAGACTCTGGACATGGTTCGAGATTCAAGCGCTCGGATCTTGGCTCGGAGTCAATCCTGGGAGTAACAGATCTGCATCAGGGGACGACGATCAGACAGTGTATTGTCTTGCCATGAAGCGGCATGCCACATGTCATGGCCTCGGTCCTAGAGATGAGCAGCGAGAAGGCCGAGCTTGACAGGAAAAGCAAGCTGTGCAATGATGGTCTGCTAGCCGAAGGGTGGGCGTGGCCGAAGCCTTGGTGCTGCTGGCCTTGAACCTTGTTGAGCGCTTTCTGCGCTGTCATATCGCGCGGGCGTGACAGGCAAGAAGGGCTGAGCGCGTCGCATCTCGCAGTCTCAGCCCTGCTGTTTTTCATTTGGAAGCGCTCTGCTGCTGTGTTTTTTTTCTGGTCGAAATTAGGAGAGGCTGCAGGCTGCAGGCTGTGAGTGAGAGACAAGACTCGCTGGCCCATTTTTGAGAGAGCAAGCAGGCTCGGAGTGAGGCGTGTCTGTCTGTCTCACCAGCTGTCAGGCCGTGTTTCGCGCTTGCATTTGGCTTTGCCTCGCTCGGCTGCACCTCAGTCGCTCTCACACGGTCAGACACACACACACACGCTCACGCTCACTCTCTCGCTCGCCCGTAGCCGACACATTCTAAGACCACCTAAACCAAGCTTGGTCCCGCTTTCGCTGCTCCTTCTTCATACTTCATGCCCACTGCAGCTTCGGCTTGACGGTCTACAGCAGCAAGCTTCGAACAAGCTGCGTCACTAAACGCTTCCCGTGTTCGTCCATCCAAACGTTTAGGCATCCCTAGGTCCATCTTGCAAATCACCGCCCCCAGCTCACTCACACGAACCACAACATCAGCGCCGGCGCTTCTCTGGCAGCCCAACAGCATCGTCTACGCAGCCCAATCTCTTCAGCAAAGCTCCCATGACACCGACTCACGCTTAGTCTTGTATCGACAAGTGAATTCCATCGGCCCTCGTAGCGCCTGCAGTCGTGCTTGTCCAAGCCCGAATCCCTTTCATAGGCTTGAAGCCCTTAGCACTCCATCAACCGGCGCCAATCACAACCATGGCGCAGGTCAAGCCCGCCTTGACACTCGATGTCAGCCTCGGCTCCTCCAACCTCAACGGCATCGGCGGTTCTGGTACCAGCTCTACCCCACGCGCCCACCAGAATGCCGTCAACAACAAGATCCAGAACCAGATCCATGCATCCACCTTTGGCCCACAATCCGACTACCAGACCAACGCCGACCACGCTTACGCTCATGACGACTTTGACCAGCAGCCTGACAACGGCGGCTTCAGCAGCGACGACGACGCTCAGGACGGCTATGCTGCAGCAACAAGCAGGTTGAAAGCTGGCAGCTCCAGCGCCGGTGCCAAGGCTACCCGTGATGGTGCGCACCCAGCCACACAAGCTCAATACCAACAACAGCAACACTCTAACCGGATATCAGACGGTGCCGAGTACGATCAATACGACGGTGCTGATGAGTACGGTCACGACGAGTATGCTCAGGGTGGGCATTACCAACACCACCAAATGGGTGATGGCATGCACGACGAGATGATCTACGAGGACGAAGAGGAGGGCGACGAGATCGAAGATGACGAGTCCGACCTTAGCTCCAGTCCTTCTATCCCGGATGAAAATATCGACTTTGACTTGGTCTACGCCTTGCACAACTTTGTCGCCACCGTAGAAGGCCAGGCCACCGTTCACAAAGGCAACAGCCTCACCTTGCTCGACGACAGCAACAGCTACTGGTGGCTCGTCCGTGTCCTTCGCACACAAGAAGTGGGCTACATCCCCGCAGAGAACATCGAAACGCCCTTCGAGCGACTCGCCCGTCTCAACAAGCACAGAAACGTCGACCTCACCTCGGCCACCGACGACGACCACATCCAAGTCCCAGAGAGGATCTTTACCAGCCATCTTGTCAAAGCGAGGAATGCCTCGGGAACGGCTGGCCTCTCTCTCCACTCGGGCAAGCTCTCCGCTCTGTCAAGACGTGCGCAAGGGGCTCCAGCGCCTCTCACCAAGGACCAGAAGCGCAACAAGCGAGGCGTCGTCTTTGGTCCCTCGACCTACCTCGAGCACAGCGGCGACGAGTACTCGGACTACGACGAAGACGGAGAAGAGCACGAGCTCGAGTACGAAGAGGATCCCGACGGAATCTACGACGAAGACGAGGAGCAGGACGAAGACCAGGACGAGGACGGCGAATACGAGGAGGACCCGTCTCAACACAACAAGGCCATCGGCTTTGACAAGATGGAACCAGATGATGGCATGGAGTGGGATGGACAGGAGGCGGAGCGCGTCCAGCAACAGCACCAGGATGCCATGCGCGCCAACGCCAACGCCACCCAGGAACCACCATCTCGATCGTCGATCCAGCAACAGGCCACCGAAGCTGCGCAACAGCTCGTTTCGCATCCTTATGCGCAACAGTCCGCTCGCAGCGCTGCAGGTCCGTCTCAAGGTCCGACTGCACAACTTCAACGGGCGAGCGGCGCGCCGACAACGGAGCAGCCTCCATCTCAGCACCAGCAGCAGCAGCAGCAGCTTGCGCCCCAGGAGCCAACGACGAATGGCAGTGGGCCATCCTCGACGTCCTCGCAACAGGCCAAGTACGGCGCTCTGGGATCGGGTCACGTTCCTGGCGAGCACATCCGCACCACCTCCGCCGAACGCTCCATCTCGAGCATCAACTCGAGTGGCTCCCTCGCGTACGATGCTGCTGGCCTTCCTACCTCAACCGGCATGGGAAGGAACAGCTTGTCCAGCAGTGGAGGGTTCCTGCCTTCGCAAATTCAACGCGAGCGCGCCAACAGCGATGCTAGCGCCAGTTCGACCGTCATTGCCGGCGACTCTGCTTCCTCGTCCGACAGAGACAAGCGAAAGAGCAACCGCACTAGCAAGGGCAGTGACAGCTACGATGCGAACGAAGAGAAAGCTGGCAAGAAGCGTTCCGGCGTTTTCAGCCTCTTCTCTAGGAAGGACAAAAAGGATCGCAAGAGCGGCACTTTCGAGGATCGAGAGGGCATGGGCGGCATCAGCTCCGAAGACGGCTTTGTCCCGAGTGCGCGTGGACACGGCAATCCGGCTGTTACCGTCAATCCTGCCGTTCAGGCCGCAAATGCCAACTTGCAGCCTGGTCAGAGCATCGGCATGGGCCGCGCTGTGCAAGAGCGTGATCGGGCAACGCAAGAAGCCTTTCAGAAACAGTATCTGTCTCCGCAGAGCAACAGCTTCGACTCTTCCCAGGTCACACCTCTCGCAAGCCCTCGACTGCAGCAACGACCCGGCTCGCTGGTCGGACCCTCCGGTTCTACGCCGATGCTCAGCGTTCTTCGTGTGTTCGCAGGCGAAGGTGTCGACTCGGACTCAACCTTCAAGACGGTCCTGCTCAACGAAAGCACGCGATCCATCGACTTGCAACGCCAGGTGTTGCAGCGTTTTGGTGTCGATCTGCACGACATGAACAAGTATGTCTTGACCATCAAGCGTCTCGAAGGGGACGAGCGACCTCTCGACGAAGATGAGCATCCACTGCAGCTCTTCAACACGCTCACCGAGATCCTGCAGCAGGGGCAGGTCACCGTGCCTAGCGTCAAGCGATCCAGCGTCGGCTCGATTTCGTCCATCTCGTCCAACCTCAGCACGCATCCCGCCATCGCTCGGCTCGGCAACGACTTCAGCGACGATCACGCAGTCAAGTTCTACATCAGCAGGCGAGATCGACTGCAGGGCTACGTCGACCTCAACGGAAGCCACACCGCAGACGAGTCGGGCCGCTCTGGCAACGTGTCGGATCTTTCCGTTTCGCAAGACAACAGCAACCTCACTTCGTTGAGCATGATCGGCGAGGACGCTGCTCGCAGCAGTCACTCTTCCGTGTCAGGCGAGACGAACGAGACGGTGCAGAGTCCCACGGCCCGATTCGCTTTGCGGCTGATCATCTACTCATCGGATCTTCCGGACGGCATCGTGTTCGATCCTCAGTCGAACGCACTCGTACCTGCAGCGACTCTGCGGGAGCGACTGTCGCGTCGTCCAGAAGGCACAGCAGAGCCAACCCCTCAGCACCGCTTCCGCGAGAAGATCCTCACCTTCCCACGAAACACGACGGTGGCGGAGGTGGTCGAGGAAGGTCTCGATCGATTCGGTATCGCGGAAGGTGTGGTCGAGGGCGGTGACGATGTCGAAGATCGACCTTCACGGCGCAAGAGCAGGCTCCACGTCAAGTACGGACTTGCTGTGCAGGCAGCCGATGGTGAGCGCGCCTTGGCGGCGACGAGCAAGGTACTGGAAGCGTACCCTGCACCGCCTGCCTTCAAGCTGGGAATTGGCAACCGGAGGTCGGTGGATGGCAAGCGACGCAGCATCGATGCCGCGGCTCTGCTGGGTGCCTCGGACGATATTGGCATCCACGATCCCGTCTTTGTCTTGCGCCAGATCACCCACGCTCACCCGGGACCAAAAGCACGCCAACAGTTGGGCCATACGGTTGGCGCAAGAGCGCACAGCCCGACGGACAATGCGCTCGCCGCGGTGCAAGACACGAGACAGACGCAAGCGCAGGCTACCAGCCCTCGACTGGAAGGCTCCAGAGATGCAAAGCCGAGCCAAGGCAGGACGCCGCAAGAAATCATCGCAGCGCAGCGGGCGGCGGCGGCAGAACGCAACGCTGCCGTGCTGGGCGCACAACGCAACGCCCAGCAGGGTGTCGATGTGGTGTTGTCCAACCAGGCTCGCATCCGATCGACCAAGCTGGGTCCCTCCAACAAGTTCCGCTACTCGTATGTTCCCGTTGACGGTCAAGAGCGCGACATCAGCTCAATCGTGGAGGATGTGATGAAGGACGAGATGCAATCCTCGAACGACACTCAGGCCAGCTCGTACGGCGACCGAGGTCTCAGTCCCAGAGACGCACGACCGGCCTTTGGCACCAAGAGGAGCATGCAGAGCGATTTCACTTCCACCGACGACTACGCTTCGGCTCGCAGCTCTCCGCTTAGTGTAGACGATGCCAATCGAATGGCACAATCGCCGATCTCGGAGTACGAGGGCAACGTCACGCCGCTGCAGAGGACAACGGGAGGTGGCGAAGCAGACGGCGATCTGCTGGACACGCTTCTGCGCAGCAAGGCGCCATCGAACACGAATGCTGAGGAGAGGATCAGCGAGAGGATCAACGCCGTGTTGGATCGAGTGGAGATGCCCGCCTCGTCATTGTCGTCGGCGGCGGCGATGCAGAAGAGCGGGTCTGCTGCTTCGTCCACGCGAGCTTTGACTCCCACTGTGGCACAGTCTACATCAGCAGACGCGCAGACAAGTCAGCAGCAGAAGACGTCACCGGCCACAGTCGCAGCAGGTGTGGCCGCAGCCGCAGCGGGCGCAGCAATTGTGGGAACAGGAGCAGGCGTGGTCGCAGCTGCAGTAGGCGCAGTAGCAGCGGCAGCGGCAGTGCATCAGAAGCAGCCCTCGACAGGGTCCGAGCTGTCCAACTCTCGCGACACTTCGAGCCCGCTGACTGTCGGCACCAGCTCTGCGGGCACGAACGCGACCAACACGACGCAGTTGACGCCCATGTCGACGCTGATCCCGACCGTACCAGCACCGCGTCAGCCGGTGAACACAGCGATGCTGCGAACGACAAGCGCCCTGAGCGCCGCCAGCGCAGGCGGTCGCGACGGCTCACGCTCCATCACGCCGTCGGCCTACCCCTCGGTAGCCGCCCTCTCGTTCGGCGCGGACGACGCGTCGCTCTCGCACCTCTACACGATCGTCGATGCAGCAGCACGTCGCGATCCCCGCCGCAAACTCCTCACGCACGCCAGCATGAGCTCCATCTCCTCAGCCCCCAGCCCGATTCTCAACAGCGCCGCGCTCTTCTCTGCGGGTTCCGGCTCCGCAGGCAGCAGGCCCGGAAGCAAACTCTCCCACGCCGCATCAAGATCGCTTTTGCTAGAGGACGACAAGGACTCGTTCAAACCCGAACCAGGCAATTTGTTCGCACCCAATATGCCGTTCGTCGAGGATCGCAAGTTGAGAGAGGCGTACAGCGGGATTAATCGGCAGTTGGGAGATATTGATGATTCGTTGGACAGTTTGCTGGCTGATGTCATTAGGATCTTTTAGCGTCGATCGCACCAAGGAGCGGATGTAATGGAACACGATCATGAACAGGTGGTTGATGCCGTGGTGTGTGCGCGTGCAGAAGGGTTCGTGAGCGCGAATCGCTGTGTGATCCGAGCGACGATGAGCAGGTGGCACGCCGCCGGCGCTGAGCGAGCGACTTGGTTGGCTGCAGTCGCGCTCGGACGCCACGGTGCATCGTGATCGGACAGCCGCATGCTGGATTCAAGTGAGGGTCTGCACAGCCTCGTGTGCAAATGACCGTGACAGTCCGACGAGACGACCCTCGCTCCATGGCAAGCTCTTGTGATGGCAAAAAGCGAGTGACAGTCGTGATTAAGCGGTCTTACGAAACATGCTTTTGTGGAACGAATCTGATGCTATGATGTGAAAGTAATCACGCCTCGAGTGCGCCTCCGAACCCAGAGGCAGCTACGACGCCCAATGCCTCCTCCTCGTCCTCCCCCTCGACCTTCTCGCCATCCTTCTCGGCCTTGTCACCATTGGGTCTACCGTTCACCTCACTTTCGACCATCTCGGCGGCAGGCAGAACATACATCTCCCATCCAAACCGCCTCCTCACCCGCCACCCGTCCACATCCAACACCGCACTGTACAACAATGCGTCCTTGACCGTCTGCACATCCTCCGTCATCGCCTGAACACGCTTGAACCCCGCGAGCACACCCATATCCACCCACCCCTGCGCATCCATCTTGCCGCGCAGGAAGAAGTCGCCCTGCAGATTGTGCTGTGAAAAGTAGAATTCGATCTGCGTGAGCAGCGGACCGAGCGGGGCGGGCGGGAGGGGCGCGCCCGTTTGCTGCGTCGTATCGAACAGGTACGGGATGGGACGGCTGAAGGGCGTGGTGTAGGGGAGCCAGGTGGTGGACGAATTGGCGTGCATCGGGGTCGCCGCGCCAGAGGGACCGTAGAAGATGGGTGGTGGTTGCACGATGTCTGTGTGAGAAGGGGCTGTGTGGTTGGGGTGGACGTTGGGGGAGGAGACGAAGGAGCCTCGCGGAGAGCCTCGGTTGGTGATCGGTGTGCCTGTTCCCGAAGACGCGCCGCTTCTGGAAGGTACAACACCGTTGGGTCGCGAGATGCCGTTAGGCAGGGGCCGAAGATGCGTGCGCGCCTGCTGGGACTGCTTGGTCGCGGATGCATCGCGTGCAGACGCCGACGCTGGTGTCGAGGTCGTCTGCTTCTCTTCGGTGCCGGCAGATGCAGACTCGGTTGCAGAGGAGCTGCTCTGCTTGGGATGCGCGCTCTGGCCCTGCGAAGTGGCGACTTTCGATTCGGTCACGACGGTGGCTGCGCTCGACATCTCGGGTCCAGCATTTGCCTCAGATGGTACTGCTGCACCCACCTTTTGGTCCTGCGACGTAGGCTGAGCCGGCGACTCCTTCTTGCCACGTGTTTCGGACGCCTTCACGCCTGTAGAGGCCTGATTGACGCCGTCCTTTGCCTGTGAAGACTTGTCTTTCGCCTTGTTGGCAGCGTCCTTCTTCGCACTCTGACCACTTTGTTGCGACTGTCCAGCGCCTTTGTTCCCTTCCTTGCGCTGCTGTTGCTGCTTGTTGGTGCCTTTGCCCTGCTTGGCATCTTGGGCGGGACGGGCCCCCTTTGCACCAGGTGCGTTGTGTGAAGCGTGCGTGATCTCTGGCAAGATCGGAACCCACTGCTGCTTTCCTTTCTTGGCTCCACCAGCGGTTGCTCCTGCCTGCTGTGGGTTTGCGCCAGGGGCAAGTCGGACTTGCAGCTCGTCGAGCGTCTCTTTGAGGCTCTTTTGAGTCCCAGGCTGCGTTTGAGCGTCGTGATCACTGGAACCAACGCTTGCTCTCGGCTTTTCGCCTGTTTTCTTGCCGGCGTCCAAGGGACTCGGCCAGTTGTTGACATCCTCGAACGATGGCACGGTCGTGGCTGCCGCCTTATGTTGTTGTGTGCCTGCTCCTTTGGCGTTCTTGCCAGCTGGAGGCTTGGACTGCGTCTGCTTCTTGCTAGGAACAGCATCGCTGTTGGCGTTCTGAGAGCCGCTTTTGGCGGCAGAGGCCTTTTCTTTCCCTGTTGCCGCAGCAATGCCGTCTTCGCCGCTGGTACTGTGGATCCCATTGACTTTGACCGAGGCAGGTGGCGACCCTGCCTGGACTGATGCGCCGTCTGCGGAACTTGAGTTTTTCGTTGCATCACCACTGGAAATCGCAGCGGATGCTTCATCCTTGCTAGCATCCTGATGGCTCGCCTGTTGATCGTGCTGCGTCTGCTGCTGCGACTTGCTCCAGACATTTTTTCCTGCGCCCCAGGCGGCGGCCACGGCACGCTCTGCTTTCTTGGCAGCCTGCTTCTCGGCTTCGTCGTCGGTCTGTGCTGCCGAGCCATTGGTACCAAAGCCGCCAAACTTGGGCATGTTTTGTCCGCCGTTCAGAAGATGGATCCTTGCTAGCCAAGCATCGTCGTCCTCGGTCTGAGCGCCCTGAGCGCCGCCTCCATGTTTGAGTACTTCCTCGATAGCTGAAGCAACGGTGGCCGGGCTTGTTGGGGCATCGTCATGCGGGACGGATGGCGTCGCAGCAGTATGAAGTGACAGAGCGGAAGAGGGCGGCACCTGTGCTGCTGCTGTCTGAGCGGCGGCGGGGGCTTTTGCTGCTTGGTCTGGCTGTTTCAATGCCCTGTCAGCAGAAGGCACCTGGGTTGTCTGGTCGAGTTCGCTTTGCCGCGCCCTTCTTCTCGATCCAGCCGCCTCTCTTGCTTGACCGGTGGCATCCTCTTGCAGTGTGGTGCCTGTAGCACGACCTTGTCCAGCAGTAGTGTCAGCCTTGTCTGTCGACGATGCGGCGCTGTTGGCGTTTGACGTCTGCGGTGCAGCGCCCACTTCGTCAGTCATTGACGTCGCTATTGGCACAGCTTTGGAATGGCGACTTGTGGACGTGTCTGGTTGCTTATTGGATTTGCGTTCGGATTGACTCGAAGAGGTAGAGCCCTTCGAGTGTCGCTCGTTGGCCTTTCTTGGTCCATTCGCTGTCTGCTTGGGTTTGTTGGCAGCAGCGCCGGCGCTTGACGACGCTTGTGGTGCTGTCGCTGGAGATGACTTGCTTTGCTGAGGGAGAGAGGCTTGGCGCTCTCGCTCCTTTTCGGCTTCGCGCTCGGCGAGCTGCTTGCGACGGGCCTCCCAAACATTGACGGTGGATCCGCCGCTGGGCTGAGGTGTGGCGGTAACTTCGCCGCCAGAGGGAGAGTCGGCCTTGTTCTCAGAAGGAACAGCAGACAGTCTCGGAGCGCTGCCAGACGCGGCGCTGGCACTTGCGGAGGACGCAGAAGAGAGCGTCCTCAACGGAGCAGTAGGATGGGCTAAGGAAGCAGTCGAAAGACTGGCTTTGGCAACCTCGCGGGGAGCGTCGCGGTTGGTAATCGGTGCGGAAGAGTCGTGCTTGGCTGGCGCGTTCGACTTGGAAGCTTGACGTAGTCGGTCGGCATAGGACTGCTGCGCCTTGCCCGTGGCGGAAGACCAGGCAGACATGATGGGCGGGGAGCGATGAGCCAATCAAGTAGTAATCGCCCCGCTCTTCCAGGATCAGTCTGAGAAACGTCCTCAGACCAAAAAGCTCTGTGGATCGTGAGAGACTGGACAAGGCCCGGCAACGACGCAGGGATTGCTATGTTCGAGAACGTGTGGCGCTTGAAGGCATGTGGACTATCGTCTCCGTTCTGATACCCAGTGGGACGAATCGAGCGAACGTCGGGTCTGTTGTGGAAATACGAGGCGATGCTGCGTATATGCAGTGACTGGAATATCAAGCAGAAGCGAATAGAGATGCTTAGTTCGCAAAAGTGTCACGGAAGCCGTATCTTGCTGATGCTAATGAGGGAGCGAAAGAAGCAATGCTGAGGTCCAACGATGCGAAAGAAGAATGCGGTGACCGGAGTGGGGACTGGTTGGAGTGGGCTGAAAGACTCCGCAAGCTGATTGAACCCGACCGGGGTGGGGTGACAGTTGTTGCAAAGAGAGCTGCCAAGGTGATGGTGGGGAAGAATGCAATGAGGTCCAAAGGGGCTGCGGGCGTGCGTGTGTGTGTGGGAGAGTGTTGGTCAGTTGCTTGAGTTGGCCTTGTGATGAAAGTTGGGTGCTCTTGAGGAGGCTGAGCAATGCGCAAAAGGTGCGTGAGTGTGTGACTTTGGCTTGATCAATGACTAAGGCGCAACGCAACCAGGAAGGCGCTTCCTCCTTTGTCCTCGCGAGCAAGCGAAGGACTCAGCCAACGGCCGACACGCCAAATCCAAGCCAGAAGCCAGAAAAAGAAAGCTTCCACAGCTCCTCAGCTGGACGAAGCTTTACCGAAATCCGAGATGACGCTTCCATGCGGCCTTTTTGACGCCGATTTGTTAGAGTGGGGCTGCTCAGAAGCCAGCCACATCTGCGAACGAACAACTCTGGACCATGTTGGTAGTGTGGCCTCGCTCCCACGCCTCTGCGGCTGAATGAAGCTGCAATCCATGATCTCGTGCTAGAGAATCTGTGTCCAAATGGAATCAGCTCGTGGCATGAGCTGGAGGGGCCCCCCTTGCGCGGCCGGCCTCGATGGTCCCTCAATTTGTTCAGTCTGGGAAAAGGCCCCTTCGAACCTTGATTCCAGGACCAAGCAACGATCCGACGGGTGCCACCAGGGCCATGCCGATGCCTCTGAAGCACGAGCCTCGACGTCGCATGCCGAATTGGAACTTCGAAGGCCGCCTGAAAGCAAAAGCTTGCCGGCAAGGAAAGCCAAGCTGCAGACGAGACGCGCCCCTGGACCCGAATTCGGTTGTCTCGGAGCATTGTTCTTGGAAGCGATGAGCTGTGCCTGAGATTTTTGAGACTGAGCCTTGCGTTTGGAACAGCTAGCTGTCTTGCTTGGCACGCTGTCTTGTAACATTACATCTCCCCCCTTCATGGACAGCCTGCTTGTCCCACCACAGCAAGAGCGATATCAATCTCATCTGCACACTTCGTCTCTCACAGTCGCCCCAGCATGCCTTCATCAACACGGTGGCTTGGCGCCATCGTGGCGCTGCTTGTTGCCGCAACAATCGCCATCGCAGGCACCCTCCCTGCCATCCCCGCCTTCGATCCCGTCGTCCCATCTCTGACGGACGGCAACTTCACCACTGCCATCAGGGACGACATGTGGCTCGTCGAGTTCTACTCTCCTTACTGCGGTCACTGCAAGCGTTTCGCACCCGTGCTCCACGACCTCGCCGAGTCCAACTTTCACCTTCGAGACTCGTCCAAGTTCAACATCGCGCGCGTCAATTGTGTTGCTCAGGGCGACCTGTGTACGCGCGAGA
This sequence comes from Kalmanozyma brasiliensis GHG001, assembly GCF_000497045.1. Lineage (NCBI taxonomy): Eukaryota > Fungi > Basidiomycota > Ustilaginomycetes > Ustilaginales > Kalmanozyma > Kalmanozyma brasiliensis. The sequence continues at coordinate 1,082,211 of NW_015961970.1, read as the reverse complement.
ACATCGCCGCCTATCCTGCCCTCCACCTCTATCGTGGTGGCAAGTACCTCGAGGCTTACGATGGCGATCGCTCGTACGACGTGCTCGACGCTTATATCCAGGCACGAGCCGCAGATCATCGCAAGCTCCTGTCGCTCTCCTTTTCAGCGCACCACGCAAGGAATCATTGAGGCGGTGACGCCTGCTTACGCGGTCACATCCAGTCTACTGTATACCCATACTTCATGAGAGATGCGGGCCCTCCACCGCCTCAGCCCTCTTTAGTACAACACTCTTCCTCATGGATCTCCTTGCATTGCTTCAATGTGTCGCATTCGTGGTATAAATAGCGTCGATGAGCTGCCATCTCTGCCATCAGCTTTGAGGATTGAGTCGGCCCAATGAGCAAAGATCGTTGTCGACACCGATGAGCATGACTGTAAAATTTAAGCTCAATGTTAATGCACGTATCGCCTCCACAAACCCTATCTAGGCCTGTGCGTCGTCGATATCGCTTGCTCACACCACTTCAGCGGACATCACCACCTTCTCCATTGCATTTCCACAATATCGCGCACAACCACGGATTCCCACTACTAGCGCGCAACCATGGCGGCGCCGCTTTACACCACCGCTTCCGGTCAACTCTACCATGCTGGTAAGATCCTCATCGCCACTGTCGGTCTCCCCGCGCGAGGCAAGACGCATCTCTCGCACGCCATCGAGCGCTATCTCACCTGGCTCGGTGTCAAGTCCGGCTGCTTCTCCCTCGGCGACCATCGTCGCAAGGTCCTTGGCGGAGCCGACAAGATCCCTGCCGATTACTTTGTCGACGGTCCCAAGAGCGAAGAGACCGAAAAGCTCCGCAAGCGCATCCTCGATGAATTCGACGATACCGTCATCGACTTCTTCTTCCAACAGGGCGGGCAGGTGGTGGTATACGATGCCAACAACTCGGTGCAGAAGCGACGGTTTGAGATCCGCGAGAAGTACGGTAAGCTGGGCGTACACGTCATGTTCCTGGAGAGCATATGCACGGATCCCAAGGTGGTCGAGGCCAACGTACGGAGTGTCAAACTCAGCAGTCCCGACTACGTCAACTGGGATCCGGAGCAGGCGATGCAGAACTACTACAAGAGGATCGCAGGGCATGAAAAGACCTACGAGCCGATCGAAAATCCCAGCTTCCCGTACATCAAGCTCATCAACGTCGGAGAGCAGGTGGTGGTCAACAACATCCAGGGCTACCTCCAGTCGCGTATCGTTTTCTTCCTCATGAACATCCACAACCGGCATCGAACCATCTACCTCGTTCGCGCGGGCGAGGCGCTGGTCGAACACCTCTACAAGGCTGACGCCGATCTCTCCTCGCTCGGATGGGACTACGCCGACGAGCTGGCGCTCTTCATGTCGAACCTACGACGCAAGAAGGCCGGCCTTGAGCCCCTCCCTCGCCCCACTGGCGAAAAGGCCGCAACCACCGACAAGGACGATTTCATCGCCCAAGACAGCAAGCTGTTCGAAGTGTGGACCTCCCAACGTCGACGCTCCTCGCACACGGCCTACCCGCTCGCCGAAACAGGGTACAAAGTGATCGAGCGGTCGCAGCTTTCGGAGATGAACCCGGGCGTAGTCGATGGCATGTCCGTCGACGACGTGAAACAACACTTTGCCGACGAGTACGAGCGCAAGCTGCGGGAACCCTACTCGCACCGCTTCCCCCGAGCCGAGTCGTACCACGACCTGTCCGTGCGGTTGGAACCCATCATCTTTGAGCTCGAAAGGACGCGCAACGACGTGCTGATCATTGGTCAGTCGAGCGTGCTGCGGTGTCTCATCGCGTATCTACAGGGTCTGCAGCCGCACGAGATCCCAAGCATCCAGGTGAGGGAGGGACAGCTGATCGAGATCCTACCCCAGGCGTACGGCGTCAAGACCGAGGTGCACGATTTTTGGGATCCCGTCGCGAGAAGGCAGGAGAGGGACGCGGCGTTTGACGATCTGGAACAGGAAGGAGAGGCGAGTGCAGGCAAGAAGAATCTGGTGCATATCAACGATGTGGTTATGACGAGCGATTCGTCTGTCGCAGAGACGGCAGCGGCGGTGGTGGGAGGCGCACAACAGACGCAAGCGGGTGGCACGCATGGGAAGTCGCCGGCAAGTTTGCAGTGGGCGAGAAGGCGGAATAGCTCAGGAAAGAGCCCGGAGGGTATCAGAGCAGACAGGGAGGCGATTCGAGAGCTCGAGGCTCAATTAAGAGAGAACCAGATCAAGGAGCAGTCGGAACGACCGAATCTGTAGGCACCACCTTCGCGTAGACTTCTCGCCCTACCTTCATGATATCAGAACAGTCACTCACGGAATGCCGTGGGATTGCTGTGGAACGGTGTCATGTGGATGACGTTGCGACGGATGTTCGTGAGGCTACTCTTCATCGTCCGAGTCTTGAGCAAAGAAATCATCGCCCTTGACACCTCCTGCCTGCGTCAACTCTTCGTCGCTGTCCACTCGCTCGTCATCCTCTTCGTGTTTGCGCTTGTTCTTGCCGCCCTTGCCCGACTTCTTGTCCGTCTTCTGCGTGCCGCCTGTCTCGGCTGGCTTGGTCGTGCTACCATTCGCCAATTTCTTCAACGACAGATCCTTACTGTTCAGCTCCACCTCCGGCTCGTTGCTAATCTCGCCCCCCTTCATTGCCTTCCTGACCCTCTGCAAGTGCTGATACGCACTCTGCCTGCTCTTGTCCTTCTCCTTTGCATCTGGCACCACCGGTCCCTCATCCGCATTTGGGAACAACGCAACATACCTCAGCTCCGCCGGATATTGCACCACGTACTGCAGCAGCTCTCTCAGCGACTTGAGCAGCTTCTCCAGCTCTCCCTTGGACATCTTGGACTCCTTGACCCTCTGACTCTTGTACCCCTCGTCATCGTCGCTCCCCTCGCCTTCCGAGTCCGACTCCTGCGCCGCTTTGCCGCTCTCCAGCCGGGCCAAGTTGCGCTTGCACCTCGCGATGCGGCGCACCAGCTTTTGTCTCTCGACAAACTTGATCCGGTGATACCGCGTCGCTCGCGACTTTTCTACTTGCTTGTGCGATGCCACCTCGAGATCGGCCTCGAGAGACTTGAGTCGACGCTCCGCCTCGATCTTGGTGCCGGGTGCAAGGTTGGGTTTGGCGAGCAGACGTTTTGTTTGACGGATGGACGACTTGATCTTGGATGCACCCGGGAGGCCTGAGGACGGGCCTGAGGATGCGGACTTTTCGAAGAGCTGCTTCTTGTTCGGTGCTTGAGACTTTGGCTTGGATGAGGAGGCGCCGTTGGAGGTGGAAGGGGCCGATCGCTTCTGGTACGGTTTGGTATTGGTTCGCTTGGGCGAATCTGAGGCCTCTGCGCCTAGTATGGCGGCTTTGCCTTTAGTATCCTTCGGCATGATGAGAGTCGGCTCGGGCAGATGTGCGGCAGATGATGTTGAGGTGTAAAGGACGAAAAGATGCTGCTCCAACGTTGGTTGTTTCAAGGGTCCTCCTCCAGCCTGGAAATTTTCGAAAAAGTTGCAGGTGGAGCATCCCGATCCGTGACCCGATTTGTGGCATATAAAAGCTTAATAAAAATAGAATTTTGGAAAACCGGTTGCGGGGAGCGACGCCGTGAAAAGCGGAAAAGGAAGCGAGCAAGCAAAAGCGTCGATGACGCAGTCAAGCTGCATGGATCCACGCAGCGTCCAATCTCATGCACATCCCCTCGCTGTGACAGCTTTGTTGGGACCGGACGAGGCCCTAGCTCGCTCGCTCGTCTGCGTGCAAGTCACACACCTCTACAACAGCACCCTCGCCGCTCTTCCCATCACCCGCCATCCTACTACAAGCATCACATCCTCGTAGCATCAAGCTGGCTGGCAAGCAAGACGCAACGCTATGTCGTAACACCGCAACCGCTCTCTCCAAGAACAACTACAGTAGAATCACATCGAGTCCCGGACAGCAACTCGTACGCTCAAACGCATTCCCTCTCTCTGCCGGCTCTGTTCCTCCTACATCAACATGACCTCGCTCTTTCGACGTCGTCAACAGCCCAGCCCGGCTGCACTCTCCACAAAAGGCAACCCTGTCGAGAGTGCAGTGGCATCCTCTTCATCCACACCGCCTGGTACGCTAACACCATCACAGGATTCCCGCTCGAGGTCCCGCAGCCAGCCCACTAGCGGCCCAAGCTCAGACAAGTCCAATGTCAAGACCATGGGCAAACGCCGGCGTAGCCTCGGCAACCTCCTCTCTCCCAGCCTCTTCCCTCGCACACCGGAAGAAGAGCTCGATCCACTACTCACCGCAGAGTATGTAATCCCGGAGCATATCGAAGCCTTTCGCGAAGCACTAGCCACAGATCTTGGACAGCAAGAGTATCAGCCCAGCTCATCCTCGCAGATCACCGGCTCATCGTCATGGAACGTCTTTGGTTATACTGACGCCGCCAAGTCGCCGACAGAGAACGGCGAAGGAGGTGCAGCTGCTGGCCCGATAGCGTCCCTCATGGAGCCCAAGTCACCCCACATGGCCCGACCATCCGGTACACAGGTCTCCAATCCCCGCAAAGTGGGCAGGATCGCAGCTGCATCCGACTTTGCGCCCATCCACGAAAAGGTTTCGCGCAAGGGCAAGAAGACCAGCATCGTCGACTCCGGCACCCGCGAAGGCTTCATTTTCCACACGCTCCGCTACCCGCTCCTGCTCATCATCTTCCTCATCATCGGCCTGGAGTTCTTGCTGTATGTCATTGTCCGCCAGCTCGTCAACGTGATCGAGTACACCATCGCCTGGCGGGGCACCAAGGGTCAGCTCCGCAAGCGCATGCGCTCCGCAGACAACCACACCGAATGGAAGGAAGCCGCGCTGGCACAGGACGAGTTCCTCGGCTATGAGAGATGGAAGACCGAAGACGGCAGCGGCTTCTACGATTGGATCCTCGTCAAAAAGGTCAAGTCGTCGCTCAAGAGCTTCCGCGAGAAGGACGATGCGGAGAACTTGCTTGGCGTCCTGGACCTCTGTTTGCGCAACAACTTTGCCGGTACCGAAAACTTCCGCCTCTACTCGGAGACCTACTTTGGGTCCAAGTATCTCGTCGAGAGCTACCTGGCCGAGATCGAGACTTCGCTGGCATACATTCAGTCGACGGACAAGGTGTCGCTCGAGACCAAGCGAAGCTTCTACCGCACCGTCAGCAAGAACTTGGGTCGCAGCGCACTGTGTCTGTCCGGCGGAGCCAGTTTCGGGTACTACCACATCGGTGTCGTGCGTGCACTGCTCGATTCGAATTTGCTGCCCAAGGTGGTGACAGGCACCTCGGCGGGTGGACTCATCGCCGCGCTGACATGCACTCGAACCGACGCGGAGCTGCGACAGATGCTCGTCCCTGCTCTGGCCGACCGCATCACCGCGTGCGAGGAACCCTTCTCGGTCTGGGGGCGACGTGCCTGGTCCACCGGTGCGCGCTTCGACACGGTCAAATGGGCCGAAAAAGCCTCCTTCTTCACCATGGGCAGCATGACGTTCAAGGAAGCCTACGAGCGCACGGGCAAGGTGCTCTGCATCTCGGTCATTCCCGCCGACCGCCATTCGCCTGTCAAGCTTCTCAACTACATCACCGCCCCGGACTGCGTCATCTGGTCCTCGCTGCTGGCGTCCGCTGCGGTGCCAGGCATCCTCAACCCGGTCTGTCTGATGCAGAAGCGCAAAGGTTCGCGAGAAATCGTCCCGTGGAACTGGGGACATCGATTCAAGGACGGGTCGCTTCGAGTCGACATCCCGCTGCAAGACCTGCATGCGCTGTTCAACGTCAACTACCCCATCGTCAGCCAGGTCAACCCGCACGTGCATCTCTTCCACTTCGGCTCCAAAGGTTCCCCGGGTCGCCCGACCGCGCATCGCAAGGGCAAAGGTTGGCGTGGCGGCTTCATCCTCTCCGCCTCGGAGCGCATTCTCAAGCTCAATTTGGCGATGAACTTCAAGATCCTGCGGGACCTCGATCTGCTCCCCGCCATTTTGGGGCAGGACTGGTCGAGTGTCTTCCTGCAACGTTTCGGCGGTGCGGTGACGATCTGGCCCAAGACACGGTTCTGGGACTGGGTGCGTATCCTGTCCGATCCGGACCGCAAGGAGTTGACGCGCATGATGCGGGTGGGGCAAGGTGTGACGTTCCCCAAGGTGCACATGATCGAGAACCGCATTCGACTGGAGCGGGCGATTGAAGAAGGTCGTAAGGCGTGCCGGCGGGCATCGCGGGCCACCAGCGGTGGCAAGGAGCGTTCGCCGGTCAACCCGCTACAATCGCTGGATCGAGCGTCGAGGACGAGTGGCGAGAGCATGACCCGACCCCGTGTCGGACCGCAGAGCGCAACCAGCCTGCCGAGCGACACGGACAACGACGATTTCTTTTCGAGCAAGGAGGTGGCTGCGTTTACCAAGGTCGCAGGGGCCGTGCTGAGGAATGGCGACTCGGCGGTGGGTACTCCGAACAGCGTGGGTCAGATGGAAGAACCGCCGTCGCCCAAAAGTGGCGCGTCGAGACCCAAACCGTACCCGACGTACTCGCGATACCTCATCGACTCGCAGGGATCGACATCGCGCGCAGCAGACCATCCCGAGGAGCAATCGGGCCGAGCGGTGCGCGAATGGCTCGACCGCAGCCAGGGCGATCCCGAAGACGCGGTGGATCTGGAGGACGAAGAAGGAGGGTCGCAGATGCCGTTCATGTCTGCCGCGGCCCAGTCGGAGGGTGTACGTCGCAACGGCAACGGCAGGGACGCCAGGGGGAGGATGCACCGGCCGAGCTTCGGGTCGTCCCCCGTACAGCATCGGTTGCGACAGTGGCATGGGAAGAGCAGGCACAGCTGGGACGACAGGGGGCAGGAGTTCGAGGAGGACGAGGACGAGGTGCCTGAAGCCGAGGCGGACGATGATCGTGGGATTTACGAGAGCAGTAGTGCGGATGAGAGCGATCCTGCCGATCGAGCGCAGTAGGCATTTCATCCTCCATTGACATCTTCGTGATGCGCTTACACACCATTATCTGGACATCGCATAGCATTTCTTTACATGGGTCGAGCTTGATGAATGTATGAGAGAAGGATGAGTTCCGAACGCTCGGAATGAAGCTCGAGCTGACAGCTCGAACGAAAAAGTCCCGCGCGAGAAAAAAGGCGCCAACCAACACCCAGGGCAAGAGACGCGCGCTGTCAGATGGGCCGTGCAGTGCGGAGTTGTCCATTTCCCGCTGTCACTTGGGTTCATTTCTTCCCTTCTTTTCCCCCATCACCTCGAACAATCGGCGTCAAGATGAAGTCCGTTCTGTCGCTCACCTCGTTGCTGACGCTACTGGCGGCGATTGCGGTGCTTTTGGTCACCATGCCCTTCACCAGCGCCTCGACGCCCGAACCCGTCGTCACGCACAAGGTCTACTTTGACATCAGCCACGACAACAAGGATGTGGGGCGAATCACCCTTGGTCTGTATGGCAACGATGTGCCGCGCACGGCCGAAAACTTCCGTGCCCTCGCCACGGGTGAGAAAGGATTCGGCTACAAGGGCAGCAAGTTCCACCGCGTCATCAACAACTTTATGATCCAAGGCGGCGACTTTGAGCGCGGCGACGGAAGGGGAGGCTACTCGATCTATGGTGGCAAGTTCGACGATGAAAACTTCAAACTGAAGCACACGGGTCCCGGAGTGCTCAGCATGGCCAACGCCGGAAAGAACACCAACGGCGCCCAGTTCTTCATCTGCACCGTCCAAACCAGCTGGCTCGACGGTCGACACGTCGGTAAGTACACACATCCCACCGAAGACGAATGAAGAAAGAAAGAAATGCTGATGAGATTGACTTTCGTTGGAGAACACAGTCTTCGGTCGCATCATCGACGGAATGGACGTGGTCAAGTACATCGAAAACGTCCCCAAGGGGTACGGCGACAAACCCGTCCACGACGTCATCATCAAGGACTCGGGCGAGCTCGAAAAGGTGAAGGACGAACTCTAGGATTCCCCCCTCCCTTCCCCAACGATCAACTCTGAGCCTTCCACCCAGGGTCGGAGGCATCAGAAACCCACCCTCTCCATTCCATGCTGTCAAAAGAATAGCTGTATTGAAAATGCAAACATCTTTTCTTTTGCCTTTTGTGTGAATAGGCCCCGGCAAAGGACGAGTATGCCTCGCCACCTCTGATTGGCAGCACGCCGACGCCCGCACTGGTCGAACCCACGTCGTCTTCTTCGAGCGGCTCGGAAGGGCAAAGGGAGACCAAGAGCAGCGGCAGCGAATTCTACTTCTTCCTCCTCCTCCTGGCCGTGGTGATTGCTGCCGTGGGCGTGTTTAAGCTGGGTGGCGTGGAGAAGACCAAGGCGCACGTGCGCGCCATGTTTGGCCAGGTGAAGGGACGAGTGGGTGGTGGGGGGAGTGGATACTCTCAGGTCAGCGGGTTGCCACGCTAGATAGGTCGGTGGTTTTTCGCATGGACAACGTCTCGTATTGGAATGCATTTGCTTCGATCACGCCTGGCTCAGGCTGTGTACAGGTTTGACCGCAGAAGTTGGTTTGCAAATTGGCTCGCGATCAACCGTCGTCCGCCTCGCATTCCTCGATCTTCCGCCGAACCACCTTCTCCGGGCGCCACCACCGCAGCGTCAGACTGTTGAGCACAACGCTCGTACTGCTAAACGCCATGGCGAGTCCACTGAGTGCCGGTCCCAGCCGCACGCCAACACCCACCAGCGCACCGGCAGCGATCGGGATCAGGCAGAGGTTGAACACGAACGCCCACGCGAAGTTGGTCCAGATCTTGAGGTAGGTCGCGTTGGACAGGCTCAGCAGCAGAGGCAGCGACAGCAGCGGCGAGGTGCGACGGAGGAGGATAAAGTCGGACGACGAGTGGGCGATCGAGCTGCCGGAGCCGAGGGCGATGCCGAGCTGAGCAGACGAGAGCGCGGGCGAGTCGTTGATGCCGTCGCCGACGAAGCAGACCATGCGCTGCTTGGTGGAGGATCTTCGCCACCAAGGTCTGGTCTGTTTCGAGGAAGGAGGCGCAGATGCAGATTCGGCATCACGCTGCGTGGCGGGGAGCTGCAGCCGCTCCACCCACTCCTTCTTTTGCACTGGAAGCACTCCGGCTACTACGTGAGAGGGGTCGATGCCGACCTGAGAGGCGACACCTTTCGCCGTGGCCTCGTTGTCACCGCTGACCATCCAAATCTCTGCGCCGAAGCGCTGCTTCAGGTGCGAGATCACCCAGCCAGCTTCTGGGCGAATCACGTCGCTGATCGCGAGGGCAAGACTGATCTGTCCGGCATCTGGGGCTGCTCGGTAGCCGACGTAGACCACACTGTTGGCAGCGGCTGCCCACTCTTCCTCTGCTTTCCAGAGCGAGGCGTCCATCCGCGAAGAAACGCCCTGGATCTCGTCCATGAGCCTCTTGTTGCCCACGAGCAGCAAGAACGTAGAGCCTTCGTGATCGAACGTGGCTCGAATGCCCTTGCCAGCCACTTCAGACACGTCTACGAGCTTCGGGAGAGGCGAAGGCTCTTCAGCCGTCGGCGTCTCCTGATTGAGCCGCTCGGCGACAAAGCCGCGCACAGCCCCTGCGTAGGGATGCGTACTGGACTGCTCGACCAGATCAACGCAGCGCAGCAGCGTCTCCTGAGTCATGCCGCTTGCCTGATCCGATTCGTTGGAAGCCCTTTCAAAGGCAGGAGCGAATCGAGACGAAGTGACCTTCACTGCTTCGCCCTTTGTAATTGTACCCGTCTTGTCAAAGACAACGACCAGATCGGCGCTTCCCCGTGCTGCTGCACTTGCCGCTCGGAAAGCCTCCCCTCCTCCATTGACCAAGATGCCGTGCTTAGAAGCTAGTCCGATGCCCGCCAGCTGTGATGTCGGAGCGGCAAGGCCGATCCCGCACGGGCACGCGACCAGCAAGCACGAGATGCCGAATTGCATGGCCCACAACAGCTTCGCCCCCGGCTCTCCGTAATGAGGCACATTCCTTGCTTGCCATGATTCGAACAGCGCTCCTGAATAGAGCAGCAACGTCCACAGGATGAAGACGGCCAACGAGATGTAGACGATGATTGGGACGAAGACGCCCGTGATCTTGTCTGCCAGCTGCGCAATGCTCGCTTTCTTACCAGCAGACTCTTGAACGACGTCGAGGATGTCATCGATCATAGACGATCCCGGAAGCACCCCGACCCGCGCGAAGATTGCCGTGGGAGAGACGTTGATGGTGCCGGCAAAGACAGGATCGCCTACAAGCTTGCTGACTGGCCGAGCTTCACCAGAAAGACTGCTCTCGTCCAGCAAAGCCTGCGCGTCTTGCGTACTCGCTGGCGTGCCCGCAAAGGTTCCGTCCAGCGGCGGCGATGAACCGCACGGCACCAGCACAAAGTCCGAGATCTCGAGCATATCCACGTCCACCACCTTGGTCTTGCTCTGAGCCAGGTTCGTCGGGTCAAGGACGAGGTAAGCGGTGGAGGGTTTCATCTTGCTCAGATCTGCCACCGCGTCACCCGTCTTTTTCTTGCTGATAGATTCGAGGGCTCGTCCCAGCAGGATGAAGAATACGAGAAAGACAGATGCTTCGAAGTAGGTCATCCCCATCTCGTCCTGCATCGATGCCTCGTCGTCGCTTGTGTGCATTTCGAGCGGCCGAAACGTCATCTCATCCGACGGGGGGCGACATGCGTCGATGAGGAGGAAAGCCAAGGAGGACGTATACGCGACGAGCGTGCCCAGGGCCACGAGGACGTCCATGTTGCCGAATCGCAGCAAGCGGTCCGTCCAAGAGCGCCCGCGCTTCCAGACCGACGAGAGACTGCGCCAAGCTTTCTTGAAAAAGATGGATCCCACGCCGAATTGAATCGGAGTAGAGATGATCCACATGGCCACTTCGCCTTTGGTGGCAGAGCCTACCACGTACCGGGAGAGATAGCGGCGCAGGGTATGGTCGAACGGCAGCAGGGGCGCGACCATGGAAATCACGAGCGTCGGAACGGCAAAGAGCGCAGCGATGCTGAGGCGGAGCAAGAGATCTCGAAGCTCTTTGCGCGCCAACACGGCCGATCGAGAGGCAAGTGACGCTGGCGGCGCGTAGCAGGCTTCGAAGGCCGGATCGAGCTGATTGATCCCGACCAGCACGTCTCGCAAGCGGATGGTCGAGCCTGCGCCGGAGGTGTAGCTGAAGCTGATGGACGGGTTGGCAAGGCTGAAGTTGGCAAGATCCTCGTCGTCGATGTCCATGTCTGAGGCGTGTTCCCGCTGCTTGGTATCGAGGTAGTTGCGCACCTTGTCAACACAGTGCTGGCAGAACATGCCCTCGATCTTGATTCGGACTGATCTTTGCGAGTCCTTGTTCTCGCCGGACCCATCCGCTGCATTGACATCGGAAGATGACTGGTTGCCCGGGACGTGCTGTACGCTGAGCAGCTCGGCGTCAAAGCCAATATCTTCCATCTCGCCGACGACAGCCTGAAGTCGCTTCTCCACCTCGGCCTTTCCGATGGTCTCGGTGGAGCTTGCCGCGAGCTTGATGTCGGCCGACTTGGCCATGAGATGGATAGACGTTTGCAGGATCTTGACGACCTCTTTCGGGTTGGTTTCGTCAGCAAACGATTCGAGAGCTGAGGTGATGCTTTGCACGCAGCTTGCACATGTCATCCCCGAGATTGAAAGCTTGGCGGACCAATGTGAGTCTACCTTTTCTGGCTTCGTTGTAGCTTTTCCCTTTGCGGGTTCCGTCTTGACGAGTTGCACATCGAAACCGCAGTCCTCGATGGTCTCGATGACCTTGTCTATGGCAGATGGCTGTGTCGTCACGGTGGCCGAAGCGGACATCACATTGACCTGGACCGAATCGATCGAAATCGAGGTCTCTGCTTTCAGGGCTTGCGTGATGGACTGCGCGCACGACGCACAAGTCATGCCGCTAATTGATAGCGTCGCTACCACCCTCGCTTCTACATGGATGGAGTCATCCTTGCGTACGCTAGCCGTCGCATCTTCTTCGATGCCATGCGCATACCCTTCTCGACAAGCCTGGCAATACTGGAGATGCTTGCGCCAGCGATCTGACTGCAGTCGAGCTCGATCTTGGTCGGCTGCGTAGGAGCGAGAGAAGGCGGAGCGCAGAGTGGACCCGAGCGATGAAGAAAAGTGGGCGAGAGTGGAGGCGGGCTGTGGTGCTTCGTAGCTTGTGCCCAATCGGTCGTGCTGGGAGGGACTGGAAGCAGACTGATGTGCGGTGTGATGATCGTAAACATCAGGCGCATCCAGGACGAAGTTCAGCGCATCTTTGTACTTGCGGTGTGAAGGCGCCACAGATACGAGTTTGGAGCGCAAATGGTCGACAGGAAAGCCATCCTGAGCGAGAAACGAGGCGATCTCCTTGACGATCCGCGTTGCCAGCCTCGAAACAGTCCTGCTTTCGTTGCTGCTGCTGTTGATGGTCGTTCTCGCGTTGGCTCGGTGATAGGCAAGAGAGATGACGAGATCAAAGTTGACGCTGCGATCGATGAGGGACGTGTTGATGTTGCTGATGCGAGTTCGAGATGCTGCATCGATGTGTACGTCCGAGACGAGATGGGAAAGGTGTGAGATGCAGGAGGGACAATGGATGTTGGGGCATACGGCTTGCACCCTCACGACGAGATCTGACGATGCCTCGCCTTTGCGTGACGTGACATCTGCTTTGCCGGAGGCGGAGCGGGCCTTGCCGCGCGTGACAAGCTTGCGGTCGCCTTCCCCCAGAGTCACGTCTATGGCGTTGTATGCAGTACGGGATGCTGCCGGTCGTGCTTGGATCAAAGGGCGACGCTCCTCCTCTATCTCTAGCCCTCGCGGTGCCGTCATGATGATGTGCGCCCTGTGTGACTGTAGAGAGGGCCCTGAACCATGTTCCCAGAAGCGAGGGTGAGAACGAGGGTGATAGTAGAAAAGATGGGGGCGGCGTCTGAGGCAGTGGTCATGGAAGCAAAGCTGCAGTGCCGTGATCCAAATCTCGCGTAACCTGAACGGTGATTTTCTTTGCGGATTCAGGGTCCAGCTCGGAGTGCTCCGACGTGCTGAGTGTCAATCGTGGGAACGCCTCGACTCCCCTTCCTTCGTCGCTGACAGCCTCGGAATCGTGCCGGCACTGATGGCAGGCTGCGTGGGATTGAGCGATGTCACAGGTGAGCCTCAGGCCTACTTTCAGTGATCTAGTGTCGTGACAGGCAGCAGCGTCTTACCAAATGTGATGTTCGTGAAAGATGTTCGGCGCTTTCGGCCTTTTTCGCCAATCTAGCCGATGTCTGGGAAATATTTCTAGGATCTCAAGATCCTGTCTCTACTTTCTTCTTGACATCGACGACACTATCAACAACGATCATGACCTCGAAGCGATGACTTTGCGGTCTCGACCGGCGACGCAGGTCTCGTCATACTTCAATCTGACCTGATTCGCTGCTTGCTTTGCTCGCGTTCGCTCTCAGGGTCTCGTCTGTAGCAAGACAAAGGGAACGAGCTCGGGCAGCTGGACCGGCCGAAAGGTTAAATTTTTGACTGGCTCTGCAACGGAAAAAAAGTGTCGACAGCGCATGACGGCCTTGTGCAGTGCATGTGCTCTTCAAAGGCTGCTGCACTTTGCCTCGAATCCAGGGATCGACGATGCGCACACTCCATCTGACCCCGTCTCGACCCTCGCACCTACCCTTGTTCCGTCTCTCATCATCTCTGATCTCGTTCGCACGGCACGGCACAGCATAGCATCGCATCTCGGCATACCTCTCCTCACCGGATCCTTCTTGTCGCATCAAGGCTCGTCCACCTCAGATCCAAGCCGCACTTCTCATCGACGATCCACGCTTTCCAGGCCGGTTTGCACACTCTCGGACCATAATCGTCGTACATAACATGAACCGCTCAGCATAGGAGGCTTCTACATCGACGGACTCCCTGCAGGGGCAAAGCCACCTGGCCGAATCGTTCAAAGGAGCCTGTCGGTCTCGTCTCCTCGATGACTCGCGGCAACGGTCCATTCGATCCGCAAAATGGGGTCTCGCCAGAGCGAAATGGAGAGGTCGGCATGTTGAAGCCCGCATGGCCCCAGTTCGATCTCACTCCCGAAGTCTTTCGCCGCTTCATGACGTATGAAAGCGCTTTTGCTTCCGACGACATCCCTCGATCGGCTTCGTACCATCTCCTCAACAGCGCATCGAACAGCGCTGGAACCGATGCTCAGCTTGCCTCAAGCTTTGTCAGCACTCCCGGCCAGGCCCAAGGCGCAGGTCGACGCCTCATCCGAGGGGTACCAAGGAAGGCTGACGCCAACGCTCCCACATCCGCCTCGTCAGCCAGACCGGCGCCTCCCGCCCATAGTGCATCCTCCTCAAGTGTCCCAGCGCAACCTCATTCGGCGTCTCATCCTACTATTCCGCAAATGCAGTCCGATTCGCTCGCCTCACAGTCGCTGGCGCAGTACTTTCAGCAGCTCAAAGTTTCAGCCAAAGCGCAACGTCCGTTTACATCACAAAGCTCGGCACCATCCCAGCCGCAGATTCAACAAGAGGACGTCGAGAGTCGCATCACTAACAGCCCTCCAAGCTTCAACTTCCCTGCTCTGCCCGTCATTTTGACGGACGACGGCTACAATCACCGTCACCGTGCCGCGCAATTCATCTTGCTGTACAGCCAACAGGCAAACAGCGAAGAGCTATCCCTGTGCAAGCGGCTGTCCTTGCCACTGCGTCGAGATGCCTCTGGCCTCTTCAAACCACGTAGCCGCGGCAATTCAGCATCCAGAAGCAAAGCAAAAGGCCGGCCTGCCGTGGAAGGCACCGCCCGCTCCTCGCAGGACGATGGCGAGAGCGTTGGCTCTCACGACCACTCGCACAACGCTTCCGGTGACGAGAGCGACCACCTCGACTTTGAAGGCTGTCACTCGGCTCATCTTGGCAACAACAAGAAGAAGCGCAAGAGCAGTCGTTTCAACAGCCCAACGTCCCTCCTCGCAGCAACTCCCGACAAGAGCGTGCAGGTGCCCCCTCTCGACACCAACCCTAGTGCCACGTTGGCTTCTTACGTCAGCGTCCCCGCCGAGAGCGCCACTCGTGGTCGGGTACTTGCCGACAAAACCAACACAGTCCACCAAAATACTGCTCGAGCCTCACGTCCCACCGAGAAGCCAAAAAGCGTTCTTCCTGCACCATTTGAGCCGTCCTTCCTCCGTCGGGATCCAGTCTGGCGTCCTCCACCAAGGCAGACCATCGGTGACAGGCACAGAGATGCGATTCGCAAGCGCATGCGGCTCCGGCTGGCACCCATCCTGCAGCAGCGCAAGCTCGACAGGGCGCAGGAAGTAGCGCGAGTGAGTGCAGAACAGCGAGCGAGAGCAGAGGCCATCGATCAGCAAGCCAAAGCCCATGCGGATGCCCAAGTAGCGGGCGTCCCCGTAGAGAAAAGGATCCCGCCCAAGCGCACTTCGAAAGCTGGAAAGAGAGCCCAAGCCATTCGAGGCGGCAATGCGTCTGCTAATCCCCTCACGATCGCAGAGATTCGCGCAAGGGCTGCCGCTGCGGCCGGAGGTCCCGCGAGCAGCTCGGCTGCAGCAGCGAAGAGCAAGCCGGCACCCGCGCCAAATAGCACGACGTCGTCCCGCGTCGCCACCCGAAACTCGTCACCGACGCCAGCCAAGGACCTAGGTCCCGCGGTCTCAAGGTCTAGTTCCGTCGTGGGGCCTCCCAGGATGGAACGCAACCTCTCCAGCATCAGCGCTGCCACGTCGTCCAAGATCGCACTTGCGTCGCCGTCCAAACCCGCACCAGCATCCGATTTTACTTTCCGAATGTCATCAGCCGTCACTATCCGTCTTGGCGAAATGCGCGCCCAGCTCGACGCTGCAACGCGCGAGCTCTCGGACACGACGCTGTGCGAGGACCCGCGCGGCATCGTCAAGGCGCTCGGCGAGTCGATGTACCTGCCGCAGACGCAGAAGGCGTCGTCGCAGGCGATCCAAAAGACGATACAGCACCAACATCATCCGGACGTCCCTGGTAGGGTGACTAGCGAGCAGCGGCCGCAGATCAACACTTCTGAGGCCGTTCCATCAGCGGCTGCGATCGCGCCTCGACCGCAAGACAAGGCCCAGCAGGGCAGGAGAACATCTTCGTCGGCAGTGCACAGGCCAACCCCGTCGCCCGCATCCACGACCAAAAAGACCAATGGTCGGCACAAACCCGCCTCGCCCGCACACAAGCACACGGCCGCATGCAAGCACGGCCACGCTCCACCAGCGCCCGGCACCACCTCTGCGCTGTTCACCGACGCCGACTGGATCTGTCTCTTTTGCGAGTACGAGCTGTACTACGGTGCGCCGCCGCTGATGCTTCGTGCATGTCGCAACCGCAAGAAGCTGGTTGAGAAGAAGAGTCGATCGGTGGGTGCGCGGAAGAAGGCCAGTGGCAAGGCTCGGGGATGCGAGCACACGTGTCACGATCATGCGAGCGTCAGCGACGATTGCCACCACCACCACGATCACGAACACGAACGCGGACACGGCCATGGCCACGGTCACGAGCGCGAAGGACGTAGAAGCGGACGCCATCCAGATCGGCCGCCGAGAGAAAAGCGAGAGGGCGAACGCGACCGTTGCGACTGCGGCAACTCGATCCACTCTAGCGACTTTGACGACGATGATCAGTCGAGTACCTGCTTCTGATTAACCAACCCTTAGCATCAACAAAGCATTGCATTGCCCCCATCTCAGCATAACATCATACTCGCATCCATCCTGCATTGACTTCCATACCACACGCATACACATTTCTTCGACAGCAATACAGCTTTTGCATTCACACAAGGCCCTGAATGCGCGGCTTAGACGTGAGATCGCACGAAGACCCGCATCGGCGCACCGAGCTAGTGGTCGCCCGCTGAAAACACTGAAACCAAACTGAGAGCACGAACAGATGCATGAGCTCACGAAAAGAGAGTCTGCATGACACAAGACAAAGGACGCTCTCTCCGTGGAGACCATGGCGACTTCATCCCCACCACGCCTCGTCCTTTCGATCAGTCACATCTTCGCCCTTGCACCTACTTTCTTCCGCTTTGTAAGCCTCACATTCTCTTTCTTCAGATCGAGGGTCGACTCTCTCGCCCTTAGGTGCGCTACTGCGCAGAAACTGGCATCCTTATATCTACCGCCTTCCGCTCTTTCATCTCCTTCCTATGCTCGTCGCTGTTCGCAAGCACTTCTCTCCTGACGACAATGGACCAGTCGCAACCCCTGCCACCCGTCCCGATCTCCCTCCTACAGACTCGCCTCGGCCCTGGCGTCACTCTCCTCCAGCACCTCGACATGCTTAGGGCAGGCCTCGAGCCTTATGCTTTCCAGACCCACCGCGCACCTGACCCCCCAAAGCTCACCCCGAACCAAGGTGGTATTCACGTCACCCCACGCGAACTGATCGTCGACCACGGTATCAAGGAGATTCTTCAGGATAAACTGAAGCTGATTCATCAGTACCTCGGCGACGCTCGTATTCTGCCACTCTACCCCTATCCCGAGTTCGTCGACCGCCGCATCAGCAACGAGGCCGGAGTACACGACCTCACCGTCATCCACAGCCTCGCGGGCACCATGCATATCCTGGAGGCGATCCGATCCATGGCGCAGCGACCCAACCTTGACGCTGCCCGACGTGATCACCCGCTGATCCGTCTTTTTAAGGACGTCGAACGGTTCTCCTTCCAATCCGGAGTCCAGCAACCTGGCAGCTGGAAACCTCCAGCCATGACCCCCGCTCAGGTTGGCCGAGTGCTCAACCGGGGTCGCGCCAACGCAGACTCGGTCCCCTCTTCCACACTCAGCGACGAGGCCATCAAAACCATCACCAAGGAACTTAACAAGTCCTTCGGTGCCACGCAACCGGATCTTGAGATCATCGCGACCACCCGATACGAGCACGCTGAGGGGTGGACTGACACTACGGACAAGTCGGTGCTCACCATTGAGCTCAAACGGCAGAGCAACCTCAACCCAAAGATTGTCAACGCCGCCGTTCAGCCGGAATCATGGTACCATTCTACCCACGCTGCGAAAGTTCGACAAGGAAGGCTGCCCGTCCGAGAGGCGTACGCTCACCGCCTGATCGCTGAAGAGGAGGTCTTCGACAACTCTACGGATGGCTTCAACCAATGGACCTCGCAGGAGTGGAAGTACATGATACAACGCGCACACCAATGGGGTGTCACCTCCTCCGCCGTCTCTCTGGTTCCAATCAAACTCGACCGCCAGGCCGATCGTCTTCAGACTAGTCAGGACGCGAACATCACCACTATCGATGGAGATTGGTCCTTCGAGCTTTTCCGCCCCACCCACTACCTGGCTGCTGGCCGCCCACCACGTCATCATCCAATCAACGCCGAGATCTATGCTGTCCTGACCATGCTCAACATGGAGGCCGGCCCCGCCAGAGAAGACAGTTACGCGGAGGTAGCTCGGCAGGTTCATACGGCGATCCGTCCCTATTTGCCAAACAACCAGGTCTTCGGCGCTGGTCCTAGCCAAGCCACTGAACCCGCCAACACCAGCACCAACGACTCACCCCTTCGCCAACTTCGCAGCTCTACGTCTCGGAATGCAGCACCTCCTTCCTCGGACACCGCTCTCGAAGCAGACATCCGACAACTGCTCCTCCCGGCCCCAGCCGGCTTCGCTCACCCCTTCTCTTATCGGCTCCGTCGACAAATCATCCACTGGGGCATTCACCGTCGATCCAATCGCGGCCGTATCGATCCGTTTGCTACCGTACGCAAACTCGTCCAACCGTATCCGATCCTCAATTGTCTGTACATTCCGATGGAAGATGTGGAAGACCACGAAGAGAGGCAATCTGAGCAGAAACTCTACCTTGCTCCCACGCAAGAAGACGATGCGGCCCTCACACGCCCCTAGTGTCGTTGTCTCACATTGGCAACAATCACGGAGATTCTTGTGCTGAGAGGCGTTCGAGATGTCATACGCATGCCATTTTCTTGAAAAGCAATCCATTTCCCTGCACATTCCCACAAGACTTAAGTGGCGCTAGCTGAGACCTGAGCTCACATGGACACCTGTAACGACACACCGAGCTTCGAACTTATGAAGGTCCACGACCACAGACAGACACCATGAGCTATCGAAAACCAGTTCTGGATTACACGAGGCAAAGAGACAAAAGACGTTCTCCCCGGGAGAACGTGGGGCGCAGCGATGCAGCCGGTGACAGACCGGCGCGCGCGCGTGGATATACAACGGGGGATGAAGAGAAACGAAAGGCGGGCGCAAGCGCTCGGTAGATGTGAGAAGGGGTTCGGTGACGTGAGAGGAGGAAGAGATCCAATGCTAGACCGGGAGGAAGGATGCTTGTTGCGAGATGGAGCTTGCGAGCGGGCTGCCGCTTCGCTTGGCCGATCGGCGCTTTACTTCTTGTTGATAAGCTTGAAGTGAACGTTGTTGAGGACACCCTGGTTGAGGTTGGCCAGCTTCCTGAAGGACCCTCGGGTAATATCGAAGTGTCCCCACTCGCACGATTCGCAGTAGTCGACGATCTTGACCGACACCATCTTGCCGTTGTAGTGGAGGTGGACGGTGTCACCACAGCTGCCGTAGCCGCCGTTCTTCTTAACGGCGGCAATGTAGGAGTTGTCGTTGGGGGTGGGGCCGCCGCAAGCGGGGTTGTTGAGCTGACCGCCACCGTACCAGGTGACCTTGCCGTTCTTGGCAACGAAATCGCGCTTCTCGTTCTCCTCGTCGGTGCTGGTAGAGCGAGCAGCCATCTCGACGTGGCGCGCCTTGCGCTCGAACGAGCGCTCGCCAAGGACCGAAAGACCAGACTCGTTGGTGTCGATGGCCGCGGCGGAGACAGCGACGGCGGCCGAGAGGAGCGTCAGGACGGCGGTGGTGAACTTCATCGTGCTGAGATTGGGCGAGGATGTCGAGAGAGTAGACGGGTGGTGGTGGGAGGACAGGAGCGTCGTACAGATGATGTGGATTGTCCTTCAAATAGGATTGTGCGTTTGTCGACAGGGGGCGTGAAATGAATGTGATGCAGCGGGTGATTCGGAAGGCGAGCGCACAGGAGGTACCAGACTTCAATGAGCGCTGACTGACAGGGGGGAAAGTGGAGAGTGAGTGGAGAGAAGATCGCTGAACTGCGCAAGGCTAGAGGAGGGGATGCGAAAACTGGGGTGGTGATGGTTGAAGAAGGGGCAAGTGTGATGAGCGCAAAAGAGGGTACAGACGTGAGCGGAGTGATAACACAGGGCAGGACGGAGGATCCGAAAGAGCGGTGAGCAGAGGGAGGAGGGAGCAGATGGCAGAGACCGCAGAAGGGGAAATGTCTCACTTTTGCGCTGAGACCTCGAATCTTCTTCCTGAATCACAGCTTCTTCGCCACGAAAGCGGTCTTGCGCACTCGCTTCGTTGACCGGCGGCGTATCTAACGAGAAAGGGCTTGTGTTTGTTCACAAGTCCCGCTTGTCAAAGCCCTTTCATGGATTGCGCGATGCAGAGCGCCCACCAGATGAAGTCAAGAAAACTCTTTGACCTTTGCGCAGCGGATCAGCGCAGCGAGGCTATGCATGGTGTCTGCGCTCAGGCCGCCGGCAGTAGACGGGAAAGCGAGGACTATCAGGGGTGCTCGAGCGTGGGAGCGACTTCTGCGCAGAAGAGGGTCGATAATGCTTTGCGCAGCTCAGCGCACGGAGGGCGGGCACACGGCCAGGGACAAGCGAGAGACGGACAAACAATGGGCACAAAAGCACAGGCGAAGAGAAGGCAGAACGTTCTCTTCCACGGCTGTCCCTTCCTCCCGCAGCTCTTTGTCATGATCGCTCCTTTCCCGCTACACGCAAGCTGCCTTCAGGGGCTCTCAGAAGACGCTTTTCGGCATGGTCACGGCAGCTGCATGGATCGACAATACATCGTCACATGTTGTAGCTGTACACACTAGGACAGTGCAGCAGCCTCGGAGATGTTGGCTGGGTCGGGGTCGTAGGGATGCC
Organism: Kalmanozyma brasiliensis GHG001; assembly: GCF_000497045.1. Taxonomy (NCBI): domain Eukaryota; kingdom Fungi; phylum Basidiomycota; class Ustilaginomycetes; order Ustilaginales; genus Kalmanozyma; species Kalmanozyma brasiliensis. The sequence goes on along the minus strand of NW_015961970.1, from coordinate 1,061,170 downwards.
GGGCACGGCCTCGGTGAGAGAACAATCTGCCATCCCCATTGCTGCGTCGAGAGGCCAAAGCGGCGCAGGCGGCGCAGAAACAGAAAGCTCTCTGCGCAAGCGACGCAGATCATCATGCGAGCGGGCTGCAACCGAGCTCTGTTTTTTTCAAGAGCAGACCGGTGTGATCTGCGAAGGGCATTTTTGGCAGATCACAACACAAACAAGGCGCAAAAGCACGCGTTGCGTGACAACGGCAACCGGCCAGCGGTCGAGCACGAGACGGCGGGCCAGGCGGTCGGCCAGCGGCGGCTCCACGTTCGCCTCCCGAATCCAATACCATTTTCCAGCCCAAATCGAATTCAAATTGAAATTCTTCTTCAAATCATCTTCTCGGCCTCGTGCCGTTCCCGCATTCAGAGATGGGCAGGCAACATCAGCTCTGCCGTTGGCTGCTGCGACTCAACATCCAGCCGTGTGGTCAGCCAGATAGGCGAGCTGCAGGCCCTCGCTCGATCAGACAAGGGCGTGCAGCATTGTGTTCCACCAGCCTCCAACTCAGACGAAATTTCGACGCCGTCCATGGCGCTCCCGTCGATACTCCTCGTCAAAGTCGCCGGCATGCGGCCTTTCAACATCTCTGCTTCTACGGATGCTTCGCTGATGGCATGAGCTCGACGACCAAGAACGGACGAGCGTTCCTGTCGTGTCAGACGGCTGACGATGCTCCGTGCTCGTGATTGGTGTACTCTCTTGCGATCAGGGCGGTTGAGAGCGACCGCATCTCGATCCAGACACCACCATCAGATTGCATCTCGCTTCTAATTCGCTCGATGGTGCTCGTCTGGCTGGAGTGCGCGACTGGGATCACCTTTGGTGCGACTGCCTCACACTCGAACGGGCTTCTGAAAGAAATGTCGCCGGACGGGAGACCTCGACGGCGTTCGCTTGGTTCCCACGTTGGCTTCCCGTGATAAGTTAGCGGCCATCTTGTTCGCCATCTTGAGCGGGGCAAACCAGAGACCCTGCCAAGCGAAGGCCAGGGTCTCACACGAGAAGAGCTCTCACTGAGACACACCCTCAAAATTTCTTCCTGAAACGGCGTTTCTCCTCTTGACGTCTCGTTCCGTCCGGCCCATCTCTGCGTCGTGAAAAGGTGACATCTTCCACGTGTGAACCGCTCTTATCGCACGATCCGTAGGCAGTCGGTCGTGTTATCGCCGATAGTGTCTTGGGGCTGATCGCCTGTAAGCCTCGTCGAGTCAACTGGGCAGGCCATCACGGACACCTTTATGAACGCAGCATCGCTTGTTGCCGACCTCCATTCACGATGGGTGAACCAGCTCCCTGGTCAGAGACGGTTCCTGTTCATCGCTCGATACATCGAAGCTCGGTCGATTGCTTCGTTATGTCGCCTAGAAGCATGCTTCAGCCACGAAGGTCTTCTTCGAAACTAGAAAGAACGAGGCAAAATACCGGCCACGAAAATGCATATCGGGCAGAGCAGGTCACCGCCCGATGCTAGCGATCTTGGCATTATCGGGCCCCTTCTGCGAGCACAAAAAGCTTGTTCTGAGCGTGGGGAGCGTCGGGCTGCATCTCGCGTCAAAATTTGCGGTCCGTGATTGGGCGTCTCCAACCTTTTTTCATGGTCCCTGAGCCCGCCGAGTTAAAATCAAGAAGAAAGTGATTGCAGCAGGCCAACGAGAAAAAAAGTTGTCCGCTTGCTCCTGCGCAGCCGCACGGACTTGTGTGTGGGTGACATCGGAAGCATTCCGCTTCGTGACGCAGTCTTCTCACGCCATCCATCACACCTTCCACACACTCGCAGAGGAATTGCCGATCATGTCTGCTTCTCAACCCATCGCCATCCTCTCGGTCTACGACAAGACGGGCCTGCTCGACCTTGCCAAGGGCCTCCACAGCCTCGGCGTGCGTCTGCTCGGCTCGGGCGGCACCGCCAAGCTCGTCCGCGAGGCAGGTCTCCCCATCGGTGATGTGTCCGACATCACCAAAGCGCCCGAAATGCTCGGCGGCCGCGTCAAGACACTGCACCCTGCTGTCCACGGCGGTATCCTCGCCCAGACCGGCAAGTCCTCTGATGTAGAGGACCTCAAGAAGCAGAGCATCGAGCCCATCGACATCGTCGTCTGCAACCTGTACCCCTTCGAGGAGACGATCGCCAAGGAGTCTAAGCCCTCCATCGCTCAGGCCACCGAGGAGGTCGACATCGGTGGTGTCACGCTTCTCCGCGCTGCCGCCAAGAACCACGAGCGCGTCTGGGTGCTCTCGGACCCCAAGGACTACACCAAGTTCCTCGACAACTACGGCTCGAAGGATGCCGAGGCTGCCAAGGCCAACCGCAACGTCCTCGCTGTCAAGGCCTTCTCTCAGACCGCCCACTATGACGAGGCCATCAGCAACTACTATCGCCAGCAGTACGCCGGTCTCGCCTCCAAGTCCACCGATGTCGTTCAGCAGCTCCCGCTCCGATACGGTGCCAACCCTCACCAGAAGCCCGCCCAGGCTTTTGTCACTGCCGGCGAGATGCCCGTCAAGGCGCTCTGCGGCTCGCCTGGCTACATCAACTTCCTCGACTCGCTCAACGCCTGGGCGCTCGTCCGTGAGCTCGCCGAGGCCACCGGTCTGCCTGCCGCTGCCAGCTTCAAGCACGTCTCGCCCGCCGGTGCCGCCGTCGGCGTTCCCCTCAGCGATGTCGAGGCCAAGGCCTTCTTCGTCGACGACCTCGGACCGCTCTCTGGTCTCGCCACCGCCTACGCCCGCGCTCGTGGTGCCGACCGCATGTCGTCTTTCGGTGATTTTATCGGTCTCTCCCACCCCGTCGACGTGCAGACCGCCAAGATCATCTCGCGCGAGGTGAGCGACGGTGTCATTGCTCCCTCGTACGAGCCCGAAGCGCTCGAAATCCTCCAGAAGAAGAAGGGCGGCAAGTACTGCGTGCTCCAAATCGACCCCCAGTTCCAGCCATCCGACGTCGAGACCCGCACCGTCTATGGCGTTCAGCTGCAGCAGCGCCGCAACGACGTCAAGATCACCAAGGACCTCTTCACCAACGTTGTCTCCGAGAACAAGACCGTTCCCGACGGCACCCAGCTCGACCTCATGGTGGCGACGCTGGCACTCAAGTACACGCAGAGCAACTCGGTGTGCTACGCCAAGAACGGCCAGGTGATCGGTCTAGGTGCAGGCCAGCAGTCGCGCATCCACTGCACAAGGTTGGCAGGCAGCAAGACGGACAACTTCTGGCTGCGCCAGCACCCGCGCGTACTCGGCTTGCCGTTCAAGAAGGGCACCAAGCGACCGGAAAAGTCGAACGCCATCGATCTGTTCGTCGAGGGCACCGAGAACCTGTCCGCGGAGGAGAAGGCGGAGTGGGAGGCCATTTTCGACGAAGTCCCCGCCGCGCTCAGCGCAGAGGAGCGCAAGGAGCACGCCAACAAGCTTTCGGGCGTTGTATGCGCCAGCGACGCCTTCTTCCCCTTCCCCGACAACGTGCACCGCGCCAAGAGGAGTGGTACCAGCTTCATCGTTGCGCCTGGCGGATCGGTCATGGATGATGCCTGTGTGGCGACCGCCAACAAGTACAACATTGTCGTCGTCAGGACCAACCTCCGTCTCTTCCACCACTAGAGCGCGCGCTCGCATTCATACCTTTTCCCCAACTTTCTGTCTTTCCCTTGTCCGCTTCCCTTCCCGTCCCAGTCTTCTCCAGTCACAGCTCAACGCTTTCTTCTTGTAGCCAACTTGTCTTCTCGTTCAACATGCAGTACAGTTTCTCGTTCCTCACACACACTCTGATTCCGACACGATCGTCACTCGGAACGGCTACGATTCTGACTACGAGTACACTAATGAACAGGGGTGAAGTCCGGCGTGGGGTACAGCTTGCCGGGGTTCAACAGATTCTTCGGATCCAAGGCCAACTTGATGGCCTTCATGACCCTCACCGTTCCTGCGGGCAACTCCTTTTCAAGGTACTCGATCTTGCCCATTCCCACGCCGTGTTCGCCCGTGCAGGTGCCCTGGAGTTTCTGGGCGCGTTCGCAGAGCCTACCGACCACATCGGTAGTGATCTTGGTCTGTTCGGGGTCTTCGGCGTTGAAGGGGATGAGGGCGTGGAAGTTTCCGTCGCCGGCGTGGCCTACGATGGCGGTCTCGGTAAGACCGGATTTCTGGAAATCCTCCTGGGACTCGCGGACGAGACGCGGAAGGGCCGAGATGGGAACGCACACGTCGGTCGTCCACACCTTGACGCCAGGTGCCTCGTTGGTCGATGCCACAGCCCACAGCGCCGCTTTGCGTCCCTCCCAGATCTTTCCCGCCTTCACCTTGTCCGTTTCAAACTCGACACTCTCTTTCTTCGCACCGAACTTGACCGATGCGCGAGTGATGGCCTCTTTGGCTTCCGCGACCGCGGCCTCGCCTCCCGAGAGCTTGAAGAAGAGCGAGTCCTTCTCGTCATACGTCCGCCCACACAGGTTGGACTTGTTGATGGTCTGGATCATCTTGTAGTCCAACAGCTCGATGCACTGGACGGGGATGCCGGAGAGGAGCACCTCGTTGACCGTCTGCGAGGCCGCTTCCACATTCGGGAAACTGGCAACGGCCACGGCGTCAGCAGGCATCCTGGGGGCAAGACGCAGGGTGACCTCCGTGACGATGCCGAGGGTGCCCTCGGCGCCAACGATGATCTTGCCAATGTCGAAGCCAGCGGAAGACTTGCGCGCACGACCACCACCACGGGTCGAGATGACTTCGCCGTTGGCAAGGACGACCTTCATGTCGAGGAAGTGCTCGCCTCGGGCGGTACCGTAGCGAACGGCGTTGGTGCCCGAGCAGCCGGTGCCGATCATACCACCGATCGTCGCGCCCGGTCCAGGGTCGAGCGGGAAGAAGAGCTGTCCGCCGTTCTTGTCACAGTAGTGGTTGACGTTCTCCCACCCGATACCCGCCTGAACGACAACATCGCCGTCCTCAGGGTGGAACGCGAGCACCTTGTCCATGCGGGACATGTCGATCGAGATGCCTGCGAAGGGGGCGACGTAGTGACCCTCGAGACTCGTTCCGCCCGAGAAGGGCACGATGGGCATGCGGTACTTGTTCGCAATGCGAATGACGGCCTGCACGTTGGGCGTGTCGCGTACGTAGACAGCAACGGACGGCTTGGTGCCCTCGGACGAGCTGCGGTGTCCGTTCTCGTCGAGACCACGGCGCTCCAGCTCGTCCTCGTCGGTCGTCACATGGTCGTCCCAGTCCTCGCCCTGAGACGTGAAGTAGGACTTGAGCTCCTCGATCGCAGCTTCGAAATCCTGCTTGCTGCCGTAGGAGAAGGGGAGGCGCGGCTCGGCGAAGGGGTAACCTTCCGAGCCGGGCAGGTCGGTGGGACCGTCGAGGCTGATCTTGTTTCCCTTGGCGCTGGATTGCTGCGACAGGTGGTACGCGTTGGCGCCGAGGCCGAGTGCGAGCAGACCGAGACCAAGATTCCTCGTGTTTGAAGCGCTTGATGCGGATGTTTGGGCGCCTTGAGCGGACGAACTGTTTTGTCGACGAGCAGAAGAGGACATGAATCGACGAGCAGGGGCAGAGGTACCAGACAGGCTCCTCGCCGCTCCGAGTGCTCGCGATGTGATACGTTGTGTTGCCGTCATCGTTGCTCTTGTCTACTGGAGGGATGGGGAAGGAGTTAGGGGGAGACAGATGTTTGCAGGGACCCAGGACCCTTAAGAAGGAAGGAAGTGGCGAGCGTTGACGGCCGAGCCATTGTTCTCTCCCACAAAAGGCTTGGCCGGCGAGAGGTGCGCGAGGAACGGTCTTCCCCGCAAGCTCGGCAAACATTTCGCCGACGGGCCTCTGTACCTGCAGTAATTTGGAGCCAACCCTCTCCCAGCTACCTACAGTCTAACATCTTCATGCAAAATGTTTGATCGCCACTTCATCTTGCCTTGCGTATAAAACTGCCTACGAGAGGTAGCTCAGCGTTTGCACATCAGACTAGCGCTAGCAACTGGTGCATGTTTTCATTCCGCTATCGGTCTGCGTGAGAGATGTATAGACAATCGAACTGGGACGCGCAAGGCTTCCAGAGAGCTGCGAGATTTCTATGGGGATGCGTGAGTAGACTCTCAATCTTTCCTCTCGTTGAGGTTGTGCATCGGCAATGCGTCGGTCTTGGATCCAGCCAACTGAGAGCTGCCATTCGCCGACGAGCCAGCGGCGAGCTTGGCGGCCTCAGCCTGCTTGTTCTTACCAAACGCATACACGAGACCGGCAAAGAAGCCGACCATGATGGCGCTGACGCTCGAGAAGGTGACAGGTGGGTCGTGGAAGAATACCATGCCGCTGAGCGCAACAGGCAGCTTGTTGAGCGCGCCAACCATACTGTAGGTGGTACTCGAGGTGGCACGGATGCACCAGGCGGTGGTGTAGCTGATCATGATAGCGCAGGTGCCGGAGAAGATGACGGCCGAGATGAGGCTGGTCTGCTTGTCGTCCGGGAAGTTCTTGTGCAGGTTGGCGGCGGACCAGTCCTCGACGAGGAACGACATGATGAGCAAGACGGGGATGCTGAGGAAGTTGTTGTAGAACATGGTGTCCCAGTCCTTGAAGCCGGTGGTCTTGATGCGGATGCGCATGAGCAGGACGTAGGCAGCGCTGCAGAGACAGTTGAACGCCATCCAGAGGTAGCCGCTCGACATGAGACCCTGGCTTGGCAACGACGTGCTGCTGTACGCCCTCTCGGTGAGAGCACGACCGGCGGGCTTGTTGTACGAGGAGCCAAACATCGAGTCAGGGGTGTGAGGGAAGCTGGGAATGTCAAAGACTTTCGAGATGTCGCCCCACGCAGCGATAACGGATGAGAGCACCATGAGCAGGAAGCTGGAGAGAATGACGCGAGTAACACGACCTCCGAACCAGACGACCTCTCCGTAGGCGATGAGAATGATGGTGAGGTTCTTGAAGATGGTGTACACGGCGATGTTGAGATGCTGAAGCGCTTTGCTTCCGGTCCAGATGACAAAGACGAGCATGGTGCTGAGCGGCATCCAGTTCCACGCATCGCGTTTGTTGAGACCTCGAAGCTGGATAAGGCCAGCGCGCTCCGCGACAACGACGCAAACGCAACCAACGGTAGACTGGATGAGGAGGACGAGCAAGTTCATGTTGAAGCCGGCGCCGGAGACGGTGAACTTGTTGACGACGGTCATGGTGATACTGGCGGCGCAGTAGCTGAGGATAGGAGCCAACGCTGCGATACCGACGGCGGGCTTCTCGGCGACAGCTTTAGCGCCCAATCGTGGGTCTTCGCGTCGGTCGCTGGGACCCGATTCGAGGAAGGGGGCGCGATCATTCTCGGAAGGACTTGCTGGGCGGGTGCCACTTGGTGTTTGTGTGTTGGACGCAGACGGGAGATCAACACGTGTCTCTTGAGGAGCAAAAAAGGACCGGTTGCCTGAAGACATGTTGGCGAAGGAGCGAGAGGAGGTTGAGGGCCCTCTGAATGGAATGCTCAGCGCGGTGATCGATCAGATGATGGTGACGGAGAGGAAGGTTCCGAAGTTGAGCTGATTGAGAAGAAGGAGTCCAACACATTAAAAGATCGAACTATCTCGGGGAGTCGGAAGCTGCCCAGGTGCACGGCAAAGACGCTTCGGTCTGCAAGGTCAAAAATCGCGTCGGAGTTGAAGAGCGTGCAGGAAACGGGAAGGGCCTGCTCCATGCGAGACAGCGAGGGTCCTTCAAACCATTGTTCGCAACGTCACCAAGAGCGGCGACACCATCATCGAAGAGACACAGACGAGAAGATTCCTGATGTCAACTGGACCATGCACAAAGCGTCTCGCTGATTCTTAGGATGTAGCGCGGCGATGGTGTGTCTGAGTGGATTCCAGCATGCTTATCGCGTGCTTGTGGGTCTCAACACCTCGCCGAGGTCTCGATCAAGGAGCCAGAACACGCGCCGAAAACAGCCAGCTTCGAGGGCGCATAAATTTCAAATTAGCAGACCGAGGCTTAGTCTTAACATTCAGAGAAAAAGTAAGCTCTAACAGCTCAACTTTTTCTCGGCGAAGCCGCAAACCTGCAAAGTGACAGCTCAGCTCTGCACGCACCTTCTCGAGCTTTATTTTTCGACCTCAGCTGCCTTGATCCACACACTTCCCTCTCACCATCATCACCCTTTCCATACCCTGCGAAAGCCATTGGTCACTCGTAACACCATGTCAGCCGGAGCATTCGACGCCAACAAGGCGCAAAACCTGCCCGAGATCGAGAAGCAGATGGCCGTGCGCTGCGTCGAGCATGCGCAGACCTACTGGAACCTCTTGGAGAAGATCAAGCCCTCGACTCTTCGCCTGACCAAGTGAGCATTGCAATAGCTTCGGCTAGGATTCCTGCAGACTGTACCGCTCGCTTTGACGCTGCTGAATCAAGCACTAACTCCCCCCACCTCTGCCTCCGACGATACACACTCCGCTCAACAGGCTCGATGACGAGATGTACGAGGACTTCCAGACCAGCTTTCCGGAATTCGCAGAGTCGACCGACCCCAAGTCGGTGGTCAAGATCGATGAAGAGGCCATGAAGAGCCCTGCTGGCAAGGAGAAGTGGAGAACCTTCATCAACAAGTACGAGAACAAGGGTAAGTCTTCGAAACAGATTTCAGGATGCATGCTTCGAGGTCAGGGAGCGGGTCACCCAGCTACCCTCCATCGTGGTCGAACCGCAAGCCAATGAGCTCAGCCTGCTGACCGGACGCTGACTTCAACAACATGCTCTGACATCCCTTCCGCATGCTCGCTGCCCACAGTCGCCGACTTCAACTTTGGCACATTGATCCGAACCGACGCTTCCGACGAATACACTCAGTTCAACACCACTTTCGGTAGGTATCCTCTCCGCGCTTTCGGCACTGTCAGCAGCTTGCAAAAGCTCGCTCTGAAGGAATTGCTGCTGACTCCATTTCCCTTTACGACGTATTGCAGTCACGCGGCTTCAATTTTACGTATACGAGATTGCTCGTTGCCGACGAGGCCTCAACGACTGGATCTACGAGAAGGCGCAAAAGGAGGCTGCCAAGGAGAAGGCAAAGAAGGCCGCTTCCGAGTCGAAGTAATACCCTCCGAAAAGCAATCTCATGCCTGCATCGGTTCTGTCAGCATAGCATGATCCGCAATACCACGCATCACTCGTCGCACGTTCTATGCAGCAGAATTTGCGCAATCAGAAATGCCCAGAGAGTGTGTGATGAACTTTGGTGCGATGATGGTCTCTTGAAGCTTGGAAGTTCTGCTGTGCAGAGCATAATCCTACCTCTCCGAGTGTTTCAAGCCAGGGCGAAGGCACATGATGAGGCATGTGCGGGCACAGATGACTCCCGAGGCTGGTCGCAGTCGAGAGGCCGCAATCTGCGACACAGTGTGTCCCGCTCTCATCCTCGGCAGTCCCAATCTGCGATCTTCTGGGCATCTGCCGGCCAAGATCGCCGAAGGAGTGCGCATCAAACGAGGTCACGAAATGGGCATGGCGAGGGAGAACGAACCGGACCCGGAGCTGGACAGCGAGGAGGAGGCAGAGGCTCGGAAGGCATTCGAGGACAGCGAGGCTAAGCGCGCTGGGCTGAAGAGGCGACAGACTAGAATAGATGAGGGAATAGTCCTCAAAGTAGGGGTCGTATTCGCCAGTGGCTCGGTGTTGCTTGATGTCGTCCCTCCAGACAATCGCCTCCTCCCCATTTGTTCGAGAGAAGAGGCTGGACGATCAGAACAATCTCAGGCACATCCCGCGCCGCAACAACTCACGTCACAAAATGAAACTCCCCCGTGCTGACTGTTACGAAGAGGACTATGAGCGGCAGCTTGCATCGGACAACATGGTGTACGACGTTCGAGCTTGACGGTGGCAGTAGCTTGCGCTCTACTAGCCGACTGCTGGCCATCGAGGCGAAAATGACGAGCGTGGCACTGGACAACGAAGCGGACCTGAAGCTCGAAAGTGAGGAGACTGAAGAGGGTGGGCGGCTGTTCGCAGCTCTTGCCAATGGCTGCGATCGTCCGCAGCATTGGTAGATCGAAGTTGCAGCGTCTGCGTTTAGGTCTTGTGTGGCCCTGGCAAACGCTCGATACGAGCCCGCCAATGACGCAAGCTCAACACTTGAGCTACGTGGCAACGCACACAGACACACAGACACACAAACACACAGACACACACAGACACACACAGACACACACAGACACACACACCATTTATTGGAAAGGAAGCTCATCGCCATCGAGGCACCTGACGCGGCACAGCAGGCAAAGGCAGCTGTCGAAAGTGTACCTCAGAATCATTCGCGAGCAGCTATAACAGTCCGTCGACGGTCGAGCTGTCAACATACAGCCTTTGAGCTTCAAGTCTGTGTGCGCCCGCATTTCGAGTTCGTGTGGCCCCGCCAAACGCTTAATGCAGGCCCCGCCAAATCGCAGAATGGTCTACTCGGGCTCTGCCAAATGGTTCTCGCGGGCCCTGCTACGATGTCAGCCTCAAGGTTGAGCCACGCCGCAGCACCATCACAGAAAATTGAGCGTCCGGGTTTGGCCCCGTCTCGCACGGTGGCTTGCTATGCAAGATCGAGCATTGAGTTGGTCGGCTCCACAGACATGCTATTGACAAAGGCCACTAAAAAGCGCCGAGACGGGCTTCAGGCCGTGGCTCGATGGCGTCCACCCGGGGAGATGGCCACCGAAGACACCCCAAGGCGAAGAATAACCATGTCGCGAAGCACTTGGAGCTTCGAGCGCGGCCGCGGATGGTCTTAGTGGCCCGCAAGAGACGGCCTATCAACACGCAGCGCATGCTTTCCAAATTTGTGTGGGCCTGCTTCTCAAGTTTGGGCGGCCCGCCAAACGCTCAATGCGGGCCAAGCCAAATGCTTTGTGCGGGTCCCGCTTCGACGTCCAGCCTCAAGCTCAGTCATTGCACGCCACGCACGCATCAGCCCGGCCACAGCTGCTCAGTCCCTGATAGCGAAAGGGCCTTCTGCAAGCTGCGAAACCGCTTGTGACGTTGACCAAAGCAAAATGAGCATGTTACACCGCCATTGTCACAAGGTATGATTTTGTCCTCCACATTTTCCAGCAAAAAGACGCTGTGCAGCCGCTCGAGCCAGCTGAGCTGGACCGCGGTGATCGACTGACGCGCGTGCCCACAGGCGGACCCTGGCTGAGCGCTGCGCAGCTAAGCGTGTGGCTGTATCAAAGTTGAGCTGCTCACCACCTCTTACTTCCTCCACCACCATCCTCACCTTCACCCGCAGTCATCATGTCCGACCCCACTGCTTCGAATGCTCCCGAGGTCAAGCTGCCCAAGCCTGCCCCGGCCGACGACAAGGATGAGGTCGCCACCGCCATCCTTCGTCAGAAGAAATCACCCAACCGTCTCTTCGTAGAGGAGTCCACCACCGACGACAACTCGGTCGCATGTTTGAGTCCTGGCAAGATGGAAGAGCTTGGCCTCTTTCGCGGGGACACGATTTTGCTCCGTGGCAAGAAGCGTCGTGATACTGGTGAGGCCATGAGATGCTCATTCGATCACAGCGGCGAATGTCCTACTGACTTATTGCATCGTTCCTGCCACAGTCCTCATTTGCTTGACCGACGAGAACACCGAGGACAGCAAGATCCGCCTCAACAAGGTTGCTCGTAACAACCTCCGCGTCAAGCTCGGCGATCTCATCTCGGTTCACGCTTGTCACGACATCAAGTACGGCAAGCGCATCCACGTCTTGCCCTTCGATGACAGCGTCGAGGGTCTTACCGGAAACATCTTCGACGTCTACCTCAAACCATATTTCCTCGAGAGTTACAGTACGAGCCTTCTCCGAACCCCTCTTTCTGCTTTCCCGATCATTGACTGACACTTCTTTCTGTTCCCGGCTCGGCAGGGCCTGTGCGTAAGGGCGACACGTTCACCGTCCGAGGAGGCATGCGCGCCGTCGAGTTCAAGGTCATCGAGACCGACCCCGCCGAGTTCTGCATTGTCGCACAAGATACGGTCATTCATACCGAGGGTGAGCCTGTGAAGCGCGAGGACGAGGAGGCCAACCTTGCCGATGTCGGCTACGACGACATTGGTGGTTGCCGCAAGCAGATGGCTCAGATCCGCGAGATGGTCGAGCTGCCCCTGCGACACCCACAGCTGTTCAAGTCGATTGGTATTAAGCCTCCCCGTGGTGTGCTCATGTTCGGACCTCCTGGTACCGGTAAGACGCTCATGGCTCGAGCTGTCGCCAACGAGACCGGCGCCTTCTTCTTCCTCATCAACGGTCCCGAGATCATGTCCAAGATGGCTGGTGAATCCGAGTCGAACCTGCGCAAAGCCTTCGAGGAGGCCGAGAAGAACAGCCCTGCCATTATCTTCATCGACGAGATCGACAGTATCGCGCCCAAGCGTGACAAGACCAACGGTGAGGTCGAGCGACGTGTCGTGTCGCAGCTTCTCACCCTCATGGACGGTCTCAAGGCCCGCTCCAACATTGTCGTCATGGCTGCCACCAACCGACCCAACTCCATCGACCCTGCCCTCCGACGATTCGGCCGATTCGACCGTGAAGTCGACATTGGCATTCCCGACCCTACTGGCCGACTCGAGATCTTGCGCATCCACACCAAGAACATGAAGCTCGCCGATGACGTTGATCTCGAGCAGATCGCTGCCGAGACTCACGGTTACGTCGGTTCCGATGTGGCTGCTCTCTGCTCCGAGGCTGCCATGCAGCAGATCCGAGAGAAGATGGATCTCATCGACCTTGACGAGGACACCATCGACGCCGAGGTGCTCGACTCGCTTGGTGTTACCATGGAGAACTTCCGATTCGCTCTTGGCATCTCCAACCCTTCGGCCCTCCGCGAGACTGTGGTCGAGGTGCCCACCACCACCTGGAAGGACATCGGAGGTCTCGACAAGGTCAAGCAGGAGCTGCAGGAGACCGTCTCGTACCCCGTCGAGCACCCCGAAAAGTTCCTCAAGTACGGTATGGCGCCTTCCAAGGGCGTTCTGTTCTACGGTCCTCCTGGTACCGGTAAGACGTTGCTCGCCAAGGCCATCGCCAACGAGTGCCAGGCTAACTTCATCTCGATCAAGGGTCCCGAGCTGCTCACCATGTGGTTCGGTGAGTCGGAAGCCAACGTGCGAGACGTCTTCGACAAGGCGCGTGCTGCTGCGCCCTGTGTGATGTTCTTCGACGAGCTGGACGCTATCGCCAAGGCGCGAGGTGGTTCATCCGGCGACGGTGGAGGAGCAGGTGACCGTGTCATTAACCAGATCCTGACCGAGATGGACGGTGTCAGCTCGCGCAAGAACGTCTTCATTATCGGTGCTACCAACCGACCTGACCAGATCGACCCTGCGATCCTGCGTCCTGGTCGTCTTGACCAGCTCATCTACATTCCTCTGCCCGACGAGCCCTCGCGTCTGTCGATTCTCAAGGCGACGCTCAAGAAGTCGCCTATTGCCGAGGACGTTGACCTCAACTTCTTGGCCAAGCACACACACGGCTTCTCTGGTGCCGATCTTGCCGAGATCTGTCAGCGTGCCGCCAAGCTGGCCATTCGCGAGTCGATCGAGGCCGATATCAAGCGCGAGCGCGAACGCATCGCCGCAAAGGAGGCCAACGCCGACGGCGAGGTCAAGATGGAGGAGGATGCCGCGGGCGTCGCCGCCGAGGAGGAGGATGACCCGGTCCCCGAAATCACGCGTGCCCACTTCGAGGAGGCGATGCGCTTCGCTCGCAGGTCCGTCTCGGACGGCGACATTCGCCGCTACGAGCTCTTCGCACAGAACCTCCAGTCAGCACGATCGTTTGGTTCCTCATTCCGCTTCCCTGAGGGTCAGAACCCTGGTCAGACTGGTGGTGCAGGCGGCGCTGGTGGCAGCGGTGGCGGTGCGGCGTTCGGCAACGATGACGCCGGAGACGATGACCTGTACGCTTGAGGCGGTCAGTGTCAGTAGAAGAAGACGTTGTTGTTCGTAGTTCCACAGAAAACGTGACCCACTCAGGGTCCGCCTTGACAAGTGTTCCATCAACCAGATTCCCTTTCGCTCTCCTATCTCGCTGAAGTCAACGTGTGAGAAGCAGTTCACGAGCACAAATTGCAGACGGTCCGTAAGATCCTGAAGTGATGGCCGTGTGCAAATTAATAGACGCTATGAGTACAGCTTTGTATAATGGTTCATCTCACCGTCCCTGGTGAGTGAGGCGGTTACAGAACTGCACCTGAGAGGTGCGCGACTGGTCGCCACATGAGACGGGGTCGAGGTCGAGAGAAGGCGCATGTGCGGGGGCGCAGCTTCCGGGGAGTGGTGCTCACAGGCATTCTAGAAGACAAGAAGCCTGGGTCTACTTGGCCTTCTTCGCCTCAGCCAGCTCCTTGGCCTGCTGCCTCCGCCTCTTCTCGGCATCAGCGGCCTCCTGTCGCTCCAGATACCATTCAGTGACCTGCAGAATGAGCACGCCACTGAGGAGAACGATGCAGATGGTGTTGCTAGCGCTGATGATCCTGATTGCGCTGACTTTTTCGTCGTGGGTCATGGGTCCGTCGCTTGGCTTGAACGAGCTGGTGCCCTTCTCGTATGCCTCCAACTGGCTCTGTCGCTGCGTAGCAATGGCCGAGTTCCACACAAGCTTTTCGTTTGTGGGATCCGCGATGAGTCGCAGGTTGGGCACGGCAACACCGAGGTACATGCAGACAGCGCCCATGAACAGAGCAAGCGAACCGCCGTCGAAGTACTTTGCGATCTCGTTCCATCGATGCAGCTTGGCGACCAGGCCAATGATGCCCAGCCCCATCATACCGTGCAGCAACGCAGTGACTGCGAGCGGCGCATTGAAGAGCGAGAGGTAAAAGCGCTCCGCAGCTTCGATAGATCCGTCAGTGAGGTCGGAGAAGTAGAGAAGCGGGAAGTCGTAGATCGAGGCAATGAAGATGATGCCGAACAGGAAGGACGTGGATGAAATGACGAAGCCGCTGCGGAAACCCATCTTGGCGATCGATTCCCTGAGAAGCTACTTGAGCTGGTCGAGGGCTTGTGTGGATGATGGAGGTGATGAGAGAGGAAGACCGTCGAGTACAATCAGGCACGGGCTGATACAGGAAGAAAAGGTGCCTAATTGGATGGACGTTCTAGACTGCAGCCGGAAGAGATAGAGCGCAGCACACAGACCAGCGAGCAGGTTCGGGGCCCGTGGCTCCACTTTTCGCGAATTCAGGGTTCGACGCAGCAAGCACCTCTCTTCACCTTGTCCTTTGACGAATCACCTACGACTACGACACCATCACAAGTCAGGAGGCTCCGTATCATCCCACGGAACACACCCGAAGAGATCAGCGGTTGATCTGAGCACGTCAGCAGGAACACAAGACCTTCGGACACACCGAGAGCGCGAAATTCGGCTGGGCCGCATCTGTTCGGACAGACATCCGAGGGGGCACATCAAGCGAGTGCACTCTCCTCTGAGCACACAGTGATATTACTGCTGGGCGACCAGATCTGGCTCAGTTGAAATCGATCTGCAGCATTGCGCTGCCTCATATCACATCTCGAACTCCCCACATCGGTCGCAAACATGACAATACGAGCCGCCCTCATCGTCAACAACCACGGCAAGCCGCGCCTCACCAAGTTCTACACGCAGCTCCCAGCATCGCGGCAGCAAGCATTGATCAAAGAGATCTTCCGCCTTGTATCGAAGCGCCCGGATGGCGTCTGCAACTTTCTCGATGCCACGGAGCTGACGGCCCTGCTGCCTCCGCCTCCAGACGCGGTGCGCTTCTCCTCCTCGCTCAACGCCTCTATCGAGAAGTCTGATGTCCGTACAAAGGCAGAAGACCAGCTCCGCGTAATCTATCGACACTACGCCACACTCTACTTCGTCTTCGTCGTCGACGCGAGCGAGAGCGAGCTAGGCATCCTCGACCTCATCCAGGTCTTCGTTGAGAGCCTCGATCGATGCTTCGAAAACGTCTGCGAGCTCGACCTCATCTTTCACTTCGACGAGGTGCACGCTATACTCAACGAGGTTATTCAGGGCGGTCTGGTGGTCGAGACGAACATCAACGAGATCGTTGCGGCTGCACAGGCCACGGCGAAAGCGAGGAAGGCTAGCTTGGCCCAGAGCGCAGGCGGGATAAGTGTGGGAGGCGCAGGACTGAGCACAGCAGGTTTGTCCATACCGGGAACGGGAGGAGGATCGATACCTTGGCCAAGAGGCACTTTTGTCGTCGATGCGATATCCAATTTGGGCAATCAGTATCTTGGGCGGTCTTCTGGTCGTCGTTGAGTCGGACCACTTCCCAGTTCGGCGGCTTCGCATCGCATTTGTACTTTTACTCATTCACTCATTCAGTCGATTCCTGTCCGATCAATGCTTTGCAAGGACGACTGTGTCGATGACTGAAGCGTGTTGCATTTTGGGCTGAGAAGAAAGGTACATGGTTGCGATTGTGCGCGGTATCAGCATGAAGTAATTGAGGTGGGTAGGTGAAAGGGAGGGGACTCCTCCGCTGATATTCCCTGTGTGAGCCGGAGATCGAGTCAGGTATAGGTGACCGATGGGAGGCGGGAATGCATCTATGAGTTTCGAATGTGGAACGAGCGTTCATGCTGCGGTCAGACCGACGCCTTGGACTGCTCGTTGAGGAAGAAGCGGAAGCCTTCGTACGACAACCAGCAGAGCGCGTTCGACGGCATGAACGTCAACACCCTTGGCGAGAGACCTCGTGCGAAGCCCTTCCATCCTTCTCGCGCATGAATGATCTTGAATGCCTCGAACATGCCCGATGCGTTCCTAATCTGCGCATCCGTACTGCTGCCCCTAGTTTGCAAGAGCGTCTTGGCCACATCGAGCGGGTTGGTCACTGCAGCTGCCACGGCTCCCGAGAAGGCACCTGCTGAAACGTGCGTCATTGGCGAGTAGCTTTCCGACGGGTTGAGCACTTTCTTCGCCCACTCGTACACCGAAAACTGCACCGCCGTGAAGGGCACCGTCATCGTCAACGTAGTTGGGTACGAGACATAGAACGCACGCAGGCCCTCCTGCTTGTAGACGGACGAGGCGCACTGCATGACGGTGCGATGTTGCGAGCCGTGCATCTGCATGCGCTGCTTGATCACGTCGAATGGGTTCATGAAAGCGTCTGCGGCGATGGTGGCGGATGCACCGGCGAACGCTGTGCTTGCAAACTGATGCCCCTCGCGATTCCCTCCCGTCGCCTCCTTCACCGTCTCGTAGGTGCCAAAGTAGACCGCGTGTGCTGGACCCGCACCCATGATGACACTCGCCACGCCGCGCCACAATGTGCGCATTCCTTCGACGCTGCTGATGCGGTTGAAGGCTTGTATCACGCCCGTGTAGGTGGCGGCAGGTGTCGCAGAGAGGACCTGCATTCGTGTGCGGATGACGTCGACAGGGTACATGGCGGCGTGCTCGCTGATACCTGCCAGTGAGCCCGCAATCATGTTGATGTGCAGTGGGACATTGTCACCCAGTCCCTCGTAATCGAGCTCCTCCTCGGCTGGTACCGCTCGGTCGCTCATGGCGATGTGAGTTGGTTTTGATGTCCTATCGGGGGAAGTTGCGGACGGAAGAGGATGACACGGAGGCCGAGTCTAGACTACCAGCGCTACCTGAATGTGCGATGCTGTTGGGCGATGGTGATTGCTGCGCTGTCGCTGATGGAACTTTGCAACCCGAGCGAGGCTGTCGTGAGAAGACGACTGTGTCAATCTGTGGCGGATTGGTCCTGGTGCCGCTGCGATGCGACCTTATGGCTCTGCTTTCGAGGAGATGCGACGTGGTTGCCGATCAAGATGGTGATCCGAGAGAGATCTTTGGAGGGTAGCACGAGGATGTGATCGGTCGATGTGCGTGGCGAGCCCACTTGCGCAAAGTCCACGAGTCGCCCAAATGAGGTTGCGTGGGAGGGAATTGCCTTGCTGATCGGCAAGCGAGTTCGACCTGTGTTCGGATGCCTTGAAAGCGTTCCAGCCGATGCTGATGGTGTAGGGAGGGATGAGGGAAGGTCGGGAGTGTTTGATGACCGGTGACTGCGGACGAATCCTGGACCGAATCAAGGCAAATATGTGTGACGCCGAAGAAGCCCGCCCGTCAAATCAAATTGCCTATCTTCCAGCTGCGCTATCTGTGTCTGCGCTGCTGCCGTGTTTTTTTCGAGACTGCTCTGCTGTGCCAAAATAGTTCTTCTGATTCAGCGCAGAAGTCCGTTCTCTTGGCTGCGTTGACGAGATTTCTTCTTGATTTCGGCAAAGCTTGCGTAACGAAGCACTGCGCTGCCAAGCCGCCTTTTTTCGTGAATAAGCAGAAGGCTCAAAATAATGAGCAGGTTTCGCAATGACCCAGAGACCCTACTTGCCATCTGTCTCTTCTGTAGAATGAAAGACACACTCCCGGCGAGAGGCGGAAGCGGTGATACGCTTAAAAGCCGGTCATGGCAGGGGCCGTGGTCTGAGCTGACGTTGAACCGATCAGCGTGCCTTTTCATGTTCGACGATGGCAAAGGGACATAGTGATCGCCAGACCGTGCAGCTTGCCGCGGTGTCGCAAGATAGTTTTACCTGTTCGGGTGCGAATCGTTTCAGTTGGCATCTGATGCAGCGGTCTTCATATTGATATCAATCACGAGAGGTCGCACAAGATCACGGAGCAGCGTTTCGATATCCTGGCACGAGGCCAATCACTTTAGATTTTGGGTAGGGGAGATGAAGGATCACAGCAGCATCAACGGAGGGAGCACCGACAATGCTTTTGTGAACCATGATGAAACTATGTAGATCCTATCGAGCAGCCCCCACTGCTCGACGGAAGGGAGATGGGTGAAAGACTGAAATGTTACAACACCATTTGATGATGGACGGGAACGGACAAGAGGACTGGAAGGAATGCTGCAAGGTACCAAGAAAGAAGCGAGAAAACGACGTCGAGACGTTTACTTCTTCTTGTTGGCGACAGTGCGGCCGCGACGACCAGTGGTCTTGGTGTGCTGACCACGGACACGCAGGCCGAGGTAGTGACGGATACCACGGTGCGCCTTGATCTTCTTCAAGCGCTCGAGGTCATCACGCAGCTTCGAGTCGATGTTGTTCGACAGGAGCTGGCTGCTCTTGCCGTCAACAATGTCGCGCTGCCTGTTGAGGAACCAAGCGGGGATCTTGAACTCGGCAGGGTTCTGCAGGATGGTGACAATGCGCTCGAGCTCGTCCGAGTTGAGCTCACCGGCACGCTTGCCAAGGTCGATATCGGCCTTCTTGCAAACAATGTTGGCGTATCGGCGGCCGACACCCTTGATCTGGGTCAGGGCGTACTGGACCTTGATCTTGCCGTCAACGTTGGTGTTGAGCAGACTATGGAGCGAAGGGCAACGAAAAGCAAGGTAGAGATCAGTATGCGGTTCGGCGAGCGAAGTGGATGCGATGGAACGCCGAGCAGCTCGATGATGGATCAGCATAGATGGTAGATGGTTGAGGCAAAAGACTCGCAGGAGCTCGAGTCGGGATCGTGTCGAGTGCAGCACTCCGGCGCGAGGAGGCGATGCTGAAAAGGACGGCGATACTGGAAAAGGGTGCTGTGGAGCGGCGTGGACAGGACCGCCGTGGTTTGGGCCAACTCTGCCTGACTGGTTCGAACCTTGGCTTCCACCATGGAACACCGAGCCTGGAAGCCGACTACAGTCTTCATCCTCTGTGGAATGCTATGCAGTGCACTGGCCGTATCGAGGCGAACCACGACCGCTTGCCCTTGAGGTCCACCGCGGCGTCGCTGCGTCCCTTAAAGTGAGAACCTCCTCCATTGCGTCTCGAGTTGAGGCAACCGTAACAAAGCATCTGCCGCATAGCCGTCCATCCTTCCAGATTGATAGGCTAAATTATTCGCTAGAATGCCTCTGTTCAAACCCAGAATCTGTCCATCTCCTCTGTGATTGTCGATTGTGATGCAGGAGTGTCGGTGCAGATATCTTCTGCTGCTATCGCAAGCCGAGGTGCGGTCGGTGATGCTGGCGATCATCTGTCGATACAGGCGCGTGGTCGCTTTGCCTGCTGTTTGCCTTCCTGGTTCATCGTATCTATGCTGATCATCGAGGCTGCTTTGGTCCGTTGCTGTTGTCTGATGTCGGATGCTTACCGCAAGATGAAAGCGAAGTTCTGCGACGGGTCGGGGGGTACGAGAGACATGTTGGGCGATATGTAAAGATAGTCTTGATGGTGACGAGAAGCGTGAAGGAAAGGCAGCAGAAGACTGTGCCGCTCACACTCACACTCAGGCCGCGACCTCCAACTGGCAGCAGCACGACGACTCGCAGCAGTTGAACTGTCGATTCGAGCTTGAACTGGTACGCTGCCTCGAATCTTGTTCTGAGCTCGAGACTGCCATCTGCTGCCTTCTCTGGGCTTGCTTAGTGTTGGCTTCAAGCCAATCCTCAATATTCATCATCACGTGCTGCAGCTTTGGCGCAGGTATTTTTCACCTCAAGCGGACTCGAAGGACTCAGAGCGTGGGAATTTTTCGAATCGCGACCAGATATCAATCTTGCACTCTTCTGAACTCGATATTAGGCGAGGTCTAACAACACATCTCTGATCGCCCGATTCACGGCACGGGCCGCCTCCACGCGAACGCAGATTCGTGATGGCTGAGTCGAGAGCTGCGACACGCGTTATATTCGATTCCGTCGGCGGCCCATCTTCCTCCTGCTCCTCATCCATCTTCGTGAGTATCGACGTGGCCCCTAGATTTTGGCTCCTCAGACCATCCCTACCATCGGGTCTATCGAGATCATAGCAGCAGACAGGCGCTGGTCTGAGCGAATTCAGATCCGCACCTCCTTCCGACATTGATGACAGCTACTGACCAAAATCTCTTGCTTGCTTTCCCCCTTTTCCGTCTACTCGTTCAATGTTTCCCACACTTCACCCCGTCCTCGATACTCGCACCGCTCCTCGTATGCAACGATCCCGCGCATCCATCAGTGAGGCAGGCGCTTCATCCAGTGAGGTCTTTACCGAGGAGAAGCTTATTGCTGATTGCAAATTACCTATATTGCACGTCCTTGCTGTCACCATGACGGCCTGGCAATTTTTGGCACCCTTTCCTTCTCTTCTTCCGCCATCTCGGAGTCGAGGACCCCGTCTTGGACACCGACGCTCGAAGCGTCCGGCTGCTCAGGTAGGGCTGCCTCTGCTTAAGAGATGGTCAGGGCGATGCAGATAGACATCCGTCGTTCGATCCTGATCGCGCGGCATTTCCAGCGAATGCAATGGCATCATCTCACTTCTTTGACCTTGCTGTGTGTCTCGCCGACTGAAGAATGCATGGTCCATATTGAGACCCTGAGCTGCGTTCCGCCTACACGTTCACGATGATCCGCCGATGTAAAGCGTTGGCGAGCAAGCACATGCCTTTTTGCTCGCGACGACCCTTCAAAGTCGAATTCTGTGACAAGAATGAAGAAAAAGCACGCGCCAGTGCGTCGCTCTGGAAATGGTACTGTAGTCCATTTGACAGCTGCGCAAGCCAGGCGGTCGTGAAGGCGAGAGTATATAGTCCAAACAGATCCAGGGTCCTTCGTTCTGAACCTCATACTTGTAAGTTTACTCTATCCTGCCCCCTAACAAGGTGTTCGCAGCAACCATGGCTCTACGGCACACTGCGACAACGCTTGCCTGATCGTTCGCCATGTCGCAACATCACTTCGGCGATGCGAGGGACCGGATATCGTTCTCAAAGCTGTGCCGCACGAGCCATGGTCCGATTGCAACACCTCTGCCTCGTACTGCAGCAACAGATTGCTGACCTCTTCCGCGTCGTCCCTTGTCTCTTTCTCTCTGCGCATCGCACTCGACTTCGGACTACATCTCTCGCCGTTCCACAGACCTTGGCATTTCCACTCTCGCTCAAGCATGGGGGCTGGAGAGAGGGAGTCGGTGGGCTTGCACGGCCACCCAATTTGACCTACCGCCGACGCCCTCCCGCCTCTCTCCTATGGGGGGAGGCTTGCCTGAATCTTGGAACTGGAGAAGGTTTCTTCTAGGGGCCTTCTCCTCCCTTTCTTTTCGAGTGATCTGATTATGTAAGCATGACTAGGGTACCGTCCGAGCTGCGAGATTTGAGGCAGGAGCTGGATCTCGTCGAATTTCACGAGGGATTCACAACCGACGGCTGTCTCTGTTTTGTGGGGAAATTGAGCTCGTTGCTTTGCCGGCTTGTCATCGCCTACACCCGGCCGCTCATAGAGTTGGTGTCCTCAATACCTCCTTGGCGTTGGATGCTGCAGGCAAAGGGGATAGGAGCATCACAGGTGCGGAAAGGAGCTGGAGCGAAGGCTGTCGTGTGTCGTTACACGAGCCAGGTACCCCATTCTGCGCTCTCGGCGTGCCTGTACCGCCAAGAAGTCATCTGCCTGTACGAGGCTCATTTTGCTGTCGAGCCTTTCCCGCCCGGAGCGGAGAAGCAGCATCCTAGGTGACAAAGGGGCGGATCGTCTCCGATGATCAGGGCCAGCACTTATTGTCGGAGTGTGACCCCTTGCTTTGAGATCAGACGCTACTTTTGAAAGTGTCCAAAGTTTGGGTGGCCTGCAGCTCGCGAACCTGAAACAGGGTGCGCTGCGTGAAACTCGAGGTCATGACGCGTGGGATTTTCGGTCAGAGACGCCAAGCGAGACTCGACGAGAGCGGGGTTGGTATTGCCTCAAGGTGGAGCGCACGGGGTAAGTCATTGCAAGGCAGCTGAGCGCAATGAGACGAACAGCGGGCTCATCCGGCTACCCATCAGGCTAGGGGAGCGGTAAAAGTTGCCGCCGAGAGCGCATGCACGTCAGAAGGACAATTCAAAAAAGTCGTTTCACTCCACACTTTGAAGCGGCAGACCGCGAGGGGTACGGAGGAGAAGCTGCGCAACCCGTTCTCCCTCTGCCGTCATCACCATCATTTCGCTACCTCCATCCATCTTCGGCAGCGGTCGGTCAAGCTCCCGCGTCATCTTGTTCGCGAGCAGGGTAGACAAGCTACACATCAACGATCCATCCTCGTGCGGTTCGATAGACAGACACGCCTTGTCGTCCCAAGAACGTCTACAGGCCCAGAGCTTCAGGATCGAGCTCAAGGCAATTCAGCGCTGTGCACAATGCCTGCGATGAACCCCTCAGCTGGCGACAGCGACCTAACCGAGAAGGCGGCTTCCACCCTCGATGGAGGAGAAACGTCGCTGCGTCGCAACGCGCCCGCCCTCCGTTTGCCGAAGATGACCAAGGTCAATCGAGACCAGGATGATTCTGGAGAGGACTCAGACGACGAGTACGCGCGCTTCAGAGCCAACTCAGGACCCACGACGCCTAACATCTCCGAAACCGCTGCACAGCTACGACGCAACCTCAGCATCTCTGGCCTGCAAGACCTTGCGCACACGCCGCGAAGCGAAATCCGAAAGTCGGCCGTCAGCAAGGTATGGCGACCGCAAGACGAGGTGGCTCGTATGCCAAGCGATTGGGAGCGGCTGGTCGTCCATGTGATCAGAGGCGGTCTCCGAGCTGGTAATCTAGCCTTTGCGCTGAGGGCCACGCTCATGTTTGTGCTCGAGCTCGTCAAGTCGCTGCGTACCCGAAAGTTCAACAAGAACTCGTTCGGCATTGCCCTTTTCGGACCGCGCAACTTCCGCTTCGCAGCCTTGTTCGCCATTTGGGCGTCGCTCTACAAGGCGGTGCACAACTCACTGCGCTTGCTGACACCGCCGCCAGTCAAGAAGCCGCGATCGCGTTCCTCCTCCGCCATGTTCACCATCGAAAAGGGAGATGGCAACACTTCGCCAGACGAGAACCGCAGCGGAACATCTACACCTCGTTCAGGCCGAGCCGCCTTGGAAGGCAAGTCGGATGAGGAGAAAGCCAAAGTCAAGGCCAAGCAGAAGCAGCGCGCCTTCATGCCAGACCCGCGCTCCAAGATCTGGCACGCGTACGTCGCCGGTGCCATCTCGGCCTTGGCTGTCTTGGTGGAGACGGCCGACAACCGCATCTCATTGGCCCAGCAGCTGTTTGTGCGGGGCTTGGAGGGCCAGTACAACGTCGCTCACGAGCGAGGCCTGATCAACATTCCCTACGGCGCTGTCATCACCTTCGGTCTTGCATGTGGTCAGATCATGTGGGCATGGCTCGAGGCGCCCGAGTCGCTCGATAAAGGCTACAGGCGATGGATCACCAACGCTTCTCAGGTCGCGCCTCGTGTGACCGACGTCTACCGGGAGATCCGACACGAAGGCAAAGCCGATGCTGACTTTGTCCTGCAGAAGTGGTTCCCTGGTGGCAAGGTCCCTGAGCCTATCTCGACGAGTCCGCTCCGCTACCCTGACGTGGCACCCAACGCCTTCAACCGCCGCGGTATCAAGGGCAAGAACGTGCGCAAGATTGTCGAGTGGATGGATTCGACACGCAAAGGCAACCCGGGCGACATCATCGATTGCTCACTCGTCCACCCATGGGAGACGAGTCACTGGCGCAGTCCCATCGATCGATTCATGGAGGTGACTCGCTGGATCCTGCCCGTCTACCTGACGCTTCACTTTGTCCCAGCGATCTTCTTGCGACCAGGCAAGTTCCTAAAGGACCCACTCGGCGCCACGATCCGTTCGCTCCGTGGCTCGTTCCGCTCGTCGTCGTTCCTGGGTGTGTTCGTCATCATCTTCCAGACGCAGTTCTGCGCGCAGCACTCGCTGTACCAGTTTATCCAGCGAAGGGAGTCGCTCAACAAGAACGTGCCGACGTGGTTCAAGCAGATGCTCATCAGCTCGTGGCTCAAGTGGTTCGCCGGCTTCACCACGTGTCTGTCGCTGTTTGTCGACGACTCGAGGCGCCGAGCCGAGCTTGCTGCCTACGTGCTGCCCAAGGGTATGGAAAGTGCCTGGTCGGTGCTCAGGCAGAAGTCATATGTTCCGTTCGTGCCCGGCGGCGACCTGTTGCTCACCTCGGCGGGTATGTCGCTGGTGATGGGCACCTACGCTCAGAATCCGGAACACCTCTCGGGTCTTGTTCGTCGCATCGTCTACCAGTTTGTCGGCCGCAACTAGACGTATACAAGCAGGACAGTATCATGGGCATGCTCAATCTCAATCAATTCGGTTTTCATAGGATCTCTCGGCGTCGGATCGGCAAAGTTGGCGTCAAGGGAGCCCGATCTCGGTGAGAAAGGCCTCGATGCCAGTCGGCTCTCACGAGGGGCCGGCTTTGACCGAAAAGAACCACAAGGGGCTCTATGCGCACTTTTCGAAGGTTGTGTTGAAGCGAGCAACGGAGATCCCAACATACGGGCAACAACACGTGAGCAACAGATGGCGAGCAAATGAGCCGGACGAGGATACCGCTTCTGAGCCGCCGCAACATGAGCGTTGAGAGTTGTGAAAGAGAACGACATCCCTAAGCGCCCGAGCGGTTCAGCAATGGCCGGGCGCGGGGTGCATGACCGGAAGAAATCGGATGCACGCGCCCTCTTTCATGGGCTGCTGCCGCTCCGCACTCCTACTGTCTCAGCCGAATACCGCTACCGCCTAACCTCGGAAGCTCGAACTGGCATCGTAGAACAAGCGACCACTAAAACCGATGATCTGCAGAAACTGGGTGCTGTCGATCTTTGCAGTGCGGGGGACCATGCAGCGTTGCCTCCTCCGCTGACTGGAATGGTGGAGCAGGGACCTGCAGCGTGTCCTCCCTTGCACTATTTGACATCTCAGCGTCGCTTGTCTCCATCGATGTGAGCTCTCCTGCCATCGTCGTGCCCCCTTCCTGACTTGCTGACCTCTATTCAGCTTGGCGGAGACTCCATGATGATCATAGACGCCTCATGCTGGGCCGATAATTCGAACGAGTGAAGAGATGTCGATCTTACATGTATGATTTTTCGCGGGGTCGATTACTTTCGATCTTCTGTACCGCTTGATAGCGCCTCATACCCTCGGCAAGCAAGCTCCTTCCGCTCATGTGCGTCACTGATAAGAAATATGATCTCCTTGATCAGCCGGGCCAACGAGTCCGCTTACGTCCTTGTCGTCTGCGCTGTTCGAAGAGCTTTGACCATACCACCGATTATTTGGCCGAGAGACAAGAGACCAAACATCCTCCTGTCTCGGACCGGTGCAGATGGATGCCGTCCGTTGGTCCAGCACAAGCAAACACCTGCATGAGCCAACGATATGACCGACTCGTCGACCAATCAAGCTGCAGTCAAGACAAAACAAAAAATTAGAGCTCGATGGACTCGGCGTTTGGAGATGAGAAGATCTCGCAGATTTGACCGAGCTGTCTGTGAACGTCATCTGTTCATGCGTGGGGGAGCTGATCGATAAACGGCGAAGATCTTTTTCTTCCCTTGCTGCTCGTCCTTTTCAGTTCCTTGTGTTGCCATGACGACAAGTCGAGATCGCTGGTGTTGGCCCGATCTCAGATAACGAATCTATTGAAGCCTAGAGCGCAGCTCTGCAAGACGGACAGACGCTGCATTCAGCCAGCTTGTTGTTTTCTCACGTCTGGCCTTGTCAATCGTCGACTGCGTTGCCTACTCAACTCGAGCTCGGGCCTTTCGAAGCAACCGACTCATCACTTCGCATCAGTGGCCGGCTCTGCAAGATCGGTCCAAGGGAGGAGCAAACGGACCGACAAAAGGGCAAAACTTGGGTGTCTGTCCTGTATGTCGAGCCCACGCGGACATGGCCAGTTCAGCCAACGCAAGGCAAACATGGTCGAGTCAACCTGCCAGGAAAAGACAAGAAAAGGAGAAGAGACTGATCTGCTGCCGATTTTGTCGCGGTCGTATCAGGCCACGGCTTTACCGCTTTTTCAGCCGAGAAGACTTGATTTTCAAAAAGCCGTCCGTGCACCGGAGAGCAGGCAGGCACCACACAAGCAGCTGAAAGACGCTCGCTTCCTTCTCATCGAGCGTAGACAGAGTCAACCAGAATTGGGTTGGATCGGTATCGCATCAGGACCCTGTCCAACCGTCCCCCTTTCTTATCTGCAACTCTCCTCCTCGCCTTTGGCTTCCGATCGGTGCAGCCTGCATCCTTGTGTGCTGCTCAGATCACTCAAGCTGAGCAAAGTGGCTTGGTAGATGTGTGTCATTTTTCAGCGGGAAACCCGAAAGGTTGAGAGAGACTGCGTCGGCCTGGCTCCGATGTGCTTGATCTGTGCTCTGAAATCGGAAAAAGCCGTTCGTCTGCGTCGCTCGCTTGTTCGCGCTGCTTGAGGCTTGCCTGCCAGTCTCTCGCATCCTCGCTATCTTGCTCGTGATTACAGCTTGGCACCTCCTTCGTCTCAATATTGTCAATCACTCCTTCTTCCGTCTCACCATCATCAGGACCCCGCACTCCTCCTTCATCCTTCGCTTCGGTCCCTTGATCTTTTCACCTTCCCTCCTTCCTCGTGATCAAAGATCCCCTCTCGGCTTCGCGTCGTCCTGTCTCCTCTCTTGATCAGATCGAGACTAGCAGGTGACATCGAGAGCGTGTCCATACTCGCTCCAAAGCGTCTTTCTTCACCCCTTCATTTGTACAGGTTTCCCTTGAACTCGGGGCGAGTCGAGCGAATCCATACATCACAACATCTCACTCAGGCATCACTGACCTTCAGCCAAGATGCCTGCTCCTGTCCAGCCCGAGACCGCACAGGCCCCCGAGGGCGCTCCTAGGAGCACCTTCGTCGACACCTTTGAGAGCCAGCCCGGCACTCCTGGCGAGAGGACTGGCCACCTCTTCCCCACCATCCAGCGCATCCGCAGCAGCATGACCGGCGAGGCGACCGGCCCATTGAAGAAGCTCATGGTTGCCAACCGTGGTGAAATCGCCATCCGAATCTTCCGTACTGCTCACGAGCTCGCCATGACCACCGTCGCTCTCTACTCGTTCGAGGACAGGATGAGTGCCCACCGATACAAGGCCGATGAGGCTTACCAAGTCGGTGCCGGCCTCAAGCCCGTCTCGGCCTACCTGGCCATCGACGACATTGTCCGCATCGCTCTTGAGCACAAGGTGGACATGATCCACCCTGGTTACGGTTTCCTCTCGGAGAACCCCGCTTTCGCCAAGAAGGTGGAGGAAGCCGGTATCGCCTTCATCGGTCCTCGTCCCGAAACCATCGACGGTCTTGGAGACAAGACCAAGGCTCGTGACCTCGCCCGCAAGGCCAACGTCCCTATCGTGCCCGGTACCCCTGGTCCGATTGCCAGCTACGAGGAGGCCAAGCCTTTCGTTGAGGAGGTCGGCTTCCCTGTCATCATCAAGGCTGCCATGGGCGGTGGTGGTCGTGGTATGCGAGTCGTCCGCAAGATGGAGGAGTTCAAGGAGGCTTTCGAGCGTGCCGTTTCCGAGGCTCAGTCGGCCTTCGGCGACCCCACCGTCTTCATCGAGCGATTCCTCGACAGGCCCCGCCACATTGAAGTCCAGCTGCTCGCTGACGGTGAAGGCAATGTTGTCCACCTCTTCGAGCGTGACTGCTCCGTCCAGCGTCGTCACCAAAAGGTCGTCGAGGTGGCTCCTGCGCCCAACCTCCGCGACGATGTGCGTCAGGCCATCCTCAACGATGCCGTCCGTCTCGCCAAGACCGCCAACTACCGAAACGCGGGTACCTGCGAGTTCCTCGTCGACCAGCAGAACCGCTACTATTTCATCGAGATCAACCCGCGTCTCCAGGTCGAGCACACCATCACCGAAGAGATCACCGGTATCGACATTGTCGGCGCTCAGATCCAGATCGCCGCCGGTGCCACTCTGGCCGATCTCGGTCTGACTCAGGAGACCATCCAGAAGCGCGGTTCCGCCATTCAGTGCCGCATCACCACCGAAGACCCTGCCACCAACTTCCAGCCTGATACCGGAAGGATTGAAGTGTACCGATCCGCTGGTGGTAACGGTGTGCGTCTCGACGCCGGTTCCGGCTTTGCTGGTGCTCAGATCACGCCTCACTACGACTCGTTGCTCGTCAAGGTCTCGTGCCGAGGTGCCACCTACGAAGTCGCCCGAAGGAAGATGCTACGATCCCTGGTCGAGTTCCGTATCCGCGGTGTCAAGACCAACATCCCCTTCTTGTTCCGTCTTTTGACCCACGAGGCATTCGCTACCGCCAACACGTGGACTACCATGATCGACGACACCCCCGAGCTCTTCAATCTGGTCCAGACCAAGAACCGTGCACAGAAGCTGCTCGCCTACCTCGGAGACGTTGCTGTCAACGGCAGTTCCATCGCTGGCCAGGTTGGCGAGCCTGGTCTCAAGGAGGAGATCCAAATCCCCACCTTCACCGACCCCAAGGACCCGACCAAGACGCTCGACACCACCAAGCCCTGCACGGAGGGTTGGAGGAACATCATCGTCAACGAGGGTCCCGAGGCCTTCGCCAAGGCGGTGCGAGCCTACAAGGGAACGCTCATCATGGACACCACCTGGCGAGACGCCCATCAGAGTCTCTTCGCCACCCGTCTGCGAACCATCGACATGGTCAACATTGCCAAGGAGACCAGTTACGTTCTCAAGAACGCCTTCTCGCTCGAGTGCTGGGGTGGTGCCACCTTTGACGTCTCGATGCGCTTCCTGTACGAGGACCCTTGGGAGCGTCTGCGCAAGATCCGCAAGCTCGTGCCCAACATTCCGCTCCAGGCGCTCGTCCGTGGTGCCAACGCCGTCGGCTACACCGCCTACCCCGACAACGCCATCTACGAGTTCAGCAAGAAGGCTGTCGAGTGCGGTCTCGACATCTTCCGTGTCTTTGACTCGCTCAACTCGCTCGATTCCCTCAAGCTCGGTATCGACGCTGCCAAGAAGGCCGGCGGTGTCGCCGAAGGTACCATCTGCTACACCGGTGACGTTGCTAACCCGAGCAAGCACCCCAAGTACACGCTCGAGTACTACCTCAACCTCACCGACGAGCTCGTCAAGACCGGCATCCACGTTCTCGGTATCAAGGACATGGCGGGTCTGCTCAAGCCCACCGCCGCCAAGATGCTCGTCGGCGCCATCAGGAAGAAGTACCCCGACCTGCCTATCCACGTCCACTCGCACGACACGGCCGGTATCGCTCTCTCGAGCATGCTCGCCTGTGCCGAGGCTGGTGCCGACGTGGTCGACGTGGCCATCGACAGCATGAGTGGTCTCACCTCGCAGCCCTCCATGGGCGCGCTCGTCAGCGCTCTCGAGCAGACTGGTCTCGGTGCCGGCATCCGCCACGAGGACATCCAGAACCTTAACCTGTACTGGAGCCAGGTTCGTCAGCTTTACCAGTGCTTCGAGGCCAACGTCAAGGCTTCCGACTCGTCGGTGTTCGACCACGAGATGCCCGGTGGTCAGTACACCAACCTCATGTTCCAGTCGCAGCAGCTCGGTCTCGGAACGCAGTGGAAGGAGATCAAGAACGCCTACATCCAGGCCAACAAGCTCTGCGGTGACATTGTCAAGGTGACGCCCTCGTCCAAGGTCGTTGGTGACTTTGCCCAGTTCATGGTGGCCAACAAGCTCACCGCGAAGGACGTCGAGGAGCGAGCCGACAAGCTCGACTTCCCCAGCTCCGTCATTGAGTACTTCCAGGGCTTCCTCGGCACGCCTCCTGGCGGCTTCCCCGAGCCCCTGCGTGGCAAGATCATTCGCGACAAGAAGCGTATCGACGGCCGCCCCGGTGCCACCATGGAGCCCATCGACTTTGCCCAGGTCAAGAAGGACCTCACTGCCAAGTACGGCCGCTCGATGAGCGCCACCGACGCCATCAGCTACGTCATGTACCCCAAGGTCTTCGAGGAGTTCCAGGGCTTCCTCGACCAGTACGGCGATCTCAGCAACCTGCCCACGCGCTACTTCCTCGGCAAGGCGCACCCGGGTGAGGAGCTACACGCCTACATTGACCGCGGAAAGCTGCTCATTGTCAAGCTTCTCGCCGTCGGTGCGCTCAACACCAACAACGGTACGCGCGAGGTCTTCTTCGAGCTCAACGCCGAGCCTCGTGCGTTGACCATCGAGGACCGATCCGCGGCCGTCGAGACGGTCAAGCGCGAGAAGGCCTCGTCGGACCCCGGCAGCGTCGGCTCGCCTTTGGCCGGTGTCGTCGTCGAGATCCGCGCCAAGGAGGGCCACTCGGTCAAGGCCGGCGACCCGCTCTTCATCATGAGCGCCATGAAGATGGAGACGGTTGTGTCGGCTCCTGTTGGCGGACACGTCAAGAGGGTGATTGTGGAGCAGAACGACTCCGTCTCGCAGGGTGATCTGCTTTGCGAGATCGAGCACTAAGAAGAGAAAACACAAAGATGTAGAAAGTTTATAGTGGTTCCGTATGAGATTCGTTTCCGTTGCTAGAGTATCTGTGTGTCTGAGGCGTGGGCTTGCTGAGTTGTTCAGGTTGGACGCGGCAGAGCCCGCTTGGAGCATTTGGCAGAGCCCGCATTGACCATTCTGTGATTTTTCATGGGGTGCATGGAGCGTTTGGCGGAGGCGCACAAACTTGGACTTGCAAACGCTGCGTATTGACAGGCCGCCTTTGGCGGACCACGTCAGCCATTGGCAGTTTCTGGCCGCTCGAAGCTCTGACTGCTTTGCGGCGTGGACCCTCTTCGTCTTTGGGTGTTGCTGGTGACCAGCTTCCCTTGTGAATGCCATCAAGCCAAGGCCCGGAGCCCGGCTCGGCGCCTATCGGCGGCCGTGTCAAGTGGTGCATGTGGATTGAACCGTACCAATGCCCGATCTCGCAAAGCAAGTCACCATGCGAGACGGAGACAAAAAAGAGACGCTGAGCTGTCTGTGGATGTGTGTTGCATATGATGTCGTCCGTTGCGAACTGTCACTCACAGACCCCCGTGTAACCATCGATACGGGGAGGTCTCGTTTGAGATGAGTTGTCGTGACCCTGAATATGTCCTCGATAGTTCACATCGTCTGCAGTGGCAGCCATATTGGCTGCGTCTGCCTCAGCATCTACAACACAGGCTTCAGTGTCTCGAGCTGGCTTGATCCCCCAGTACTTATGATGTTGAAGTTTCTTCAGTAGACGAGGTTGAACCAAGTTTCAACCCCATATTATTGAGCTCATTGTGGTCATCAAGATCGGTTGATGCGGAGCCCCGAGGATGGCGTGGATTATGACGCCTCTGCTCGTCTTGGCGTCTTGCTGGTCGATCCGGGCTCTCTGCCGATGAGTTTGGAGATAGACGACATCGTCGACCTTAACCTTTTCGCCGTGCTTGGCGGTGAGCACAGCGTCGCCATCGGCGTTGCGCGGGACGATGACCATCGCGTCCTCAGCAAGATCTGTTCTTCAATTTTGAGGCGGTCTCTGCATGTGCAACTTCGATTACCTCTTCCGGCATGCCTTGAGGATGTTTGCTGAAGCTTACGAGCGGCTCGCC
This sequence comes from Kalmanozyma brasiliensis GHG001, assembly GCF_000497045.1. Lineage (NCBI taxonomy): Eukaryota > Fungi > Basidiomycota > Ustilaginomycetes > Ustilaginales > Kalmanozyma > Kalmanozyma brasiliensis. The sequence continues at coordinate 1,028,764 of NW_015961970.1, read as the reverse complement.
GTCGAGCAGCGGCTTGGAACCGCCGGATTTGGTCTTCCGCAGATTGCTGTACTTGCGCTCCAGCCTCTATCGAGCCGCCTTCTTCCTCTTTGACACCCTGGAGGAGACAATCATCTGGAGGCACGACATGAAGCGACGTCGAGCCGCTGGCAAAGATGAACCCTAGTTCGCACTGGGATCACTTCTTCCACATGCAGTCAAATGCCATGGATCAATTCGAGCAGCGTGACAATTTGTGGTGAGTCACTTTCTGTTGCGCATGAACAAGCACGCAGAGCAGATTGCGGAATCGGTGCTGTGGTTGCGCAGCTTTACGGCGAAACGCGCGCTTGCTGCGCAGATAATCAAGTCGCCGAGCAGACTCACGGAATCGCCATCTCATCAGCCTCACAAGGACCGGAAACATGCCTGCAGAGCGGTCACGTCACTGACGGGGGATGTGAGACTTGAGTTCCGTGCCTGCGCTGCATCGTTGAGCGTCGCGCGTGTGCAAGCCAAGGTGCAAGTGGGCTCAGATTCAGTGGGTGGGACAGCCTCGATCTAGTTACCCGCATCTCGAAGAGACCGGGTTTCAGATCAAGCAATCTGTGCTCAATGCTTTCTGCGGACGATTCGAGAGCTTTGCTCGCTCGGGCCATTAGAGCTTCGCTACTATCTGACCAATGACGGTTGAACCTTTACAATGTCACGGCCCGCTAGCTTGGTCTGGCCGTACGAGGCTCAGCATCGGCATCTTCTGTAGACACACGCGAGGCATTGACTGCATGACGAGGTTATCTCGACCCGCATCTCTTTCTCGATTGAGTCACGGTGGGAACTGTGAGCAGGCCCCACGCTAGATCTTTATCGCATGGCTGACAGCTTTTTGGGGCTGTCATGTCCAAAAACGCGGTCCGAATTTGGGCCGAGTTAAGTGGGGCTCCTGCATAGCACCGTTCTCTCGGTGACTTGGACGTAGCGCTTATCGTACCACTTTTGCGCACGGTCTGCCTGCAACTGATCAGTGGTACCGAGGGAAGAGTGGCAGAGTGGGTCTTCGAGCCGCGTGCGCTGTGAACCGGCTGAGCATGTTCTGATTGCGTGCGGGTCGAGAGAGCGTATAAGAGCGCCTTGATCCGAACCATCCCTCGACGCTGGCACGCACACTCACCTCACTCACACACTCACACACTCACACACTCACACACTCACACACACCCATTCACCAACACGCGCACACACACACAGCCCTCTGCTTATTCACGGCACCGTTTCGTGAAAGACTCCTGCCAGAGTCAACTTTGTGTATCAGCACCAACACCAACCTGAGCACTAACCGCCGGGCCCACGGCAAGATCAAACACAATGCACACAATTTTCCGACGAGCATTCACCTCGCGCTCTGCGATTCGTGCCCCACCAGCCCCCTCGTCGTCCTTGCCAATCTCTGCCGCTCACCGCAGTATCGCTCGTGCTGGCCGTGTCGCAATGCTGCCCAAGGCGAGCGAGTCCTCCGCCATTGCCGCTTCCGCCAGCCCTGCTAGCACCTTTGCCACCAGCGCGTCCGAGCAGAATGTGCTGCCTGAGGTAGGCAGCATCTCGGTCCCTGGCGAACAGCCCAACGTCCTCAGGGTTGGCGAGAGCGCCTAAACTAAAGCTGATCGATCCATGGACAATCTCTCGGGGAGCGCGCCATCATCTCACTTCCGTCACCTCTTGTTACGCCTCTCACGCATCTCGCAGTTCCTCTTGTCTCGTTACGTTTGCAATTCATGTCTTGGTTCAATCGCGCTCATGATCCGAAGGGTCATCTATCGTCTGCGCTACCTAGATTCACTGACCGCCGTTCGGAGTAAGCTCGCCCTTCCGGATCCCAAAAATAAATCTAAAAAAGAACTGCAGCACCTAGGATTCCCGCGTGGTCCCCCACCGCAGTACTGACTAGGCGATACCTTGCTTAACTTCGCAGATCGGACGGGATGCGGTGCTTTCAAGGTTCTATGGCCGCAGATGTCAGGATATGAACCTGGTGTATACATATACCCCACCATGTGCTCGGCATCCTAGAGTTGAAAGCACTCGAGCTCGCTCGCATTGGCTCGTTGATCACGGCCTAGCTCGCGAGATAGTAGCTTGAAGAGTTCAAGATCCTGACTTGGCCCGTGAAGGTAGTTGAAGCCATGCTTTGCATTGCGACCTCGATGCAATCAACCGCCTTCGAGACTGATCTTGAGTGGTAAAAGTTGGCCGAAAACGTTGTCTGAAAAGCCCTTCAAAATTGCTCGACAACGTGGGGGAGGAGGTTGACCCGTGGCCGCTCGCCCGAGTAAGCGCGTTGGCATGACTCTTGGCAGGACGCCACTGGGAAGCTTGGCAACGACAAGCATCTCAGTTGGCCTGAAGGTCAAACGAGCTTCGATCCGGAACATCACACATGCCAGCCTCCAGGAAGAGACTCGCAGACGACGTTGGTACAAGGCTCCTGATGCGATGCCGAAAGCGTGTTAGAGCGTGGTCGAAGCTCTCCTGTTCGATCTCGCTTACGCGTTTCGATAAAAGATTTTGACAGCCGTCGACTCAGATTTCGGCCAGAGGCGCGGATTCGCATCGCTCCCATCGCTCGCTTCTGATTGGTTCTCGGCTCGACATCATCCGAGAGATGATTTCCAGCGTGGAACTTTTTCGCAGACAGACGGCCCGTCTACGCTGCTTCTCTACCGTGATCAATGAGCATAGCCCGAACGCTTGCGCCGCTTGATGTTTCAACTTGAGATGCAGATGCATTGCCGTTACGTACAAGTTCGAGCAGACCAGCCCATCAGTGCTTGCCGTCAGCAAGGACACATCGCTCTGTGGGTGCCTGTCAGCACAGCCATTTCGAATGGACTGTGTTGTGGTTTTGCTCCTGAGAGATGATTGGTCGGCGAACTTGTCCGGGAAGCCTTGTCATTCATCAAAAGCAGGAAGCGGGGTCGTAAGAATCAAGACGGAGAACGGAGAGCGGCCGTCCGGCGGCACGCAAATTTCGATAGCCAGAGCCGTTTGATCCGAAGCATAGTCGGGCAGCGACAAGTGTGACGCATAGACAGCTTTTGATTGGTTCGCAACGAATTGGAGGCGAAATCAAGGATAATTCTCAAAATTTAATCACAAAACGACCCCCTCCCTCTGCCAATCAGATTTGCTTTGATCCGTGGACACAGGGTTGATGATTGTTTCGCGCCGAACTCGCCGAACTGCCTCAAAGGGAGCCTTTTGTCTTGCGGTGATCGAGCAAGAGTTTTCCTTTTCACTCGTTTAATGATGACAGTCCCATCTCGGAGTTGGGCGAGGTGATGTTGCAAGGTCACAGAAGCAAACCGAGGCGTCACTGCCTCGGATCATTTGATACGATCCAACAATGAGCAAGCCTCCTTCCTCGGTGGTCGAGACCGAGCCGGCCTAGCTTGATTCTGCGCACTCCCACCAATCCTCAAACAACAGCTGCCTTCTGGTGGGAGGCGTCACTTTGTTGATCAACGTCAAGTCTGCCTCGGATTCGATGAGCCAGTTGATTAACGAGGCTTGAGACTTTTCACTAACTACGATCAAATTAGCCGCGGGGGCCGCCTGTTGCGAGTGTGCAGACAGCCAAGTGCAACCGGTTTGATTGCCGCGGCGTGGAATTTGTCTCTCTTAGATCACGTTCTGCTTGGAAATCAACGATGTGACGGCGCTTGTCTGCTTGCTTGCCCGCCTCGCTTCGATGGTTCCGCTTGGCGCGGCGCAGGCCGATGAGATTACGGAAAACGAAAAGGCGAAAATCAAATAATCGGCTCGTTATCTGGTCTCTCTTCTCGCTCTCTCTCTCGCCGGGCTCAGTTTTTTATCAGTGCCGCTAGCTTCAGCCTCTTTGCTCCCCCTCCCCCCCCACACACACACGATTGCTCAGCTGACCTGACAAAGCTAGCAGACACTAGACACTAGACACTAGACACGCAGGCTGAGGGCCCTATCTGTCCACCTCCGTCTCTCCTATCTCAGACCCATCCCTACTCCTTTTTCGACCTCCCCCCCTCCCTCACCTTCATCCTCCTTATCTCTCGCACCTTCCTCCTCCTCATCCTTATCTCGACTCCGCACGCAAGCGATCCCCCGTACTCATTCTTCCCTCTGGCGACCTGTCAGTTGACATGCACACCTAGCCCAGAGCACACACACACACAGCCCCTGTCGCTTTCTCGACTCAGCTGCACAGCCGAGCTGCCTTTTTGTTCAGCATCAATCGACTCTCGACCTTGGCGCCCTTTGGCTCAGTCCTTTCTACTTCCGGCAGTCTTTGTCCGCCAGCTCAGCACTCAAGCCTCGCATCATCTCTTCAGCGGATCTCGTGCTTCAGCCGTGCCGCTTCCAAGCGCAGTCAGACAAGTAGAACACGAAGAACAACCTCGGCCCATCTCGCTTCCACAATCAGCGACGCGGGGTCGTCGTTCCCAGTTCCGCTCGCCTTGAATCTTCAGGCTCGCTTGCCCTCCAGCCTGCAGATCATCGGCATCTCCTCGGCAGCATCTCATCCACTGCGACAGCGTCGATAGCCTCTGCATCCGAGCCTTTCTTCCTCCAATCAAAACTTTGACTGCCAGCAGAGATGGCTCTTCCTCCGGTCAAGATCGCCTCGCGGCCTGCTTCTCCAACTCCTTCTTCCTCTTCCCATCATCCCCATCACCACAACGCCGCTTCATCGTCGTCCTCCACCCATCCACCACGAATCGCAGCTCGACCCATCGCTCCCGCCGATCGCTCTCCTGACCGTCTTTCTCACCATTCTCGTAACGGCTCCAGCCACGAAGTCGACAGCCTTCCACCCCTTCGCCCACGCGGCTCACGACCACCATCCCCTTCTGCGCACCCAGCAGATCGTGCTTCCGCATCTCACCACGACGTAGCCCCAAGAAGCACAGCTCGCAGTCTCTTCCGCGATCCACGCGCGTTCCACCCCTCTGGTCGATCGCAGTCACCCATCGCCGCTTTCCGAAACCGATCGCAGAGTTCTGAAAGGTCGCATCTTGGTCCATCCAGATCGCAACCCAACAGCCCGTTGCTCCACGCGTCCTCGTTTCGTCATCCGAGCGAGGCGGCCGGCGTTCACCTCCCTCCCATCTCTTCGTTGAGCCGAGAGCTGACCTCCGACCATCCCGACGCGCACGCGCATCATCGTCGCACCCCCAACACCTCGCCCCGCGCCTCATCACGTTTGCACATGGGCAACACCTTCCGCGACACGAGCCCAGCTCCTTCCATCGGTAGTCCGGCCACCATGCGCCACGACCACCCTTCGTACCGTCACGAGTACTCTGGCGAGGACCGCATCAAGTCGCAGCAGCGATACGCCGACGAGTTCCCGCGCAGCATCGCCCCCGCTCCGAGGTCCAGCTACGACCACACATCGCGTGCAAGCGGCCTTCCTTACCTGCAAGGTCACCCAGGCTCTTCCCGATCCGTCGAGGCTTCTTATCACGCCAACGGGGGTCGTCCCTTGCCTACCGTCGACTCGCGTACCAGCAGCCCGCAGCATGGCCACCGCGAAGCATACGAGCACGAGGGCTCCGGCTCGCCTCCCTCCGCCCACCATGCTGGTCTGAAATGCTCCAACTGTGGCGTCACATCGACGCCGCTGTGGAGGAGAGCCCCCGACGGCAGCACCATCTGCAATGCCTGCGGCCTCTACATCAAATCGCACAGCAGCCATCGCGCCGCCTCGAGCAACCCTGGCGCCGCGGACGCAAGCCCTCCTGCCCATCCAGTCAAGCTTTCCGCGGCTGGACGCAGCGGCTGCTCGCGAGAAGATGATCCCAAATCCGGCTCTTGTCCCGGCGACGGTCTCTGCAACGGTACCGGCGGCACCGCCAGCTGCAGCGGCTGCCCAGCCTACAACAACAATATCTCGCATGCTCTCAAAGTGAGCAAACGCGAACCACGCACCGGTGAAGAATCCGCCTCGCCTGCCCGTGCCGCCGAGAAGGCAACGCCAGTGGCGGAGGAGAACAAGGACGACGACAAAAGCGCCGTTGGCGCGCTCCGTTGCACCAACTGCCAGACCACGACGACTCCGCTCTGGCGACGAGACGAGGATGGCAACAACATCTGCAACGCCTGCGGTCTCTACCACAAGCTGCATGGCACCCACCGTCCCATCGGCATGAAGAAGACGGTCATCAAGCGCAGAAAGCGCATCCCCGCCAATGCTGCTGCTCAGGCTGCCAACCACCCGGATGTCGTGCCCGTACAGATCAACGCCAACGGTCAGCCCGTCATCGCTCCCGCCGCCGGTCGCAGTGGCAGCGACGCTACGCCGAGCTCGTCCGAGAGTAAGCGTGGACCAAAGAAGGCCGCTGCGTCGACGTCCGAGCAGGCTGTGCGCGAAGCCCGCGATCGCGAGGCTGCCATGCTTCTGATGGAGGTGGGTGCAGGTGGCAGATCGCATACTTCGATGCACGACGACGAACGTCATCACCAGAATGGCGGCATGACCAGCTCTGCTTCCATGCATCACGACATGCACTCGGCCCGTGCCAGTGCCGACGCGGCCCGCACGTCGCATGCAGACGAGAGTCGAGGTGTCAAGAGGCCTCGCAAGTCGTACCCGCTGGCCCCTCGTGAGGCATACGATGAGCAGGAGGCTTCCGGTGCCGCTGCGTCCGCCTACAACGAGTCTCACGGCGCCGGTGCTCCGCGATCGCAAAGGTCACCTACCGATGCTCCCATGTCGGACCGAAACGGTCGTCCCGACCTGCACAATGAGCCGTCGCACGTCTCCAGCGTCCCATCCGAGCATGGATCGCGAGCTGGGGCTGCCGATGGCGCTCGGGCTAGCTCAGCGGTGGGTCACCATCATCACCACCACCATCACCACCATGCCAGCCACGCTTCCCACGCCGCCCATCACGGGCACCATCACCACCATCACCATCCTGTGGCGGTGAGCGGAAGCTCGCATGGTCATGCTGGTCAGGCACCCAATGGATCGGTCAAGCTCAGCGATGTGGAAAGGCTCAGAGACGATCTGCTCTTTGAGCGTAGACGCATCGATGAAGTCCTGCACCGCGCTGAGGCTATCCTTGCTTCGGCACGCCAAGGTAACTACCACGCCGATGTTGCCAGCGGACCGGCCCCGACCAGCGTTTTGCACAACGGCCACGGTCCTTCTAGAGACTCGCCACCAGGCACTTCTGCTCGAGGCAGTCCTGGCATCGACGTGCGCGGCGCCAAGGCAAGCAGGGGTCCTGTCAAGGAGGAGAGCGCCGAAGAGGCTTCGAGGCGACGATCGCAGGGCTACGACAATGCCAGCTCGTCGAGCGAAAGGGACGAGCTGGAGTCGCCTCCACCTGCCAGCCATGCACCGCCGTCCCGAACGCTGCTTGCGGTGCAGGAGCTTCCGACGGGACCTCGCCGCAACAGCTTCGAGCAAAGGATGGCGTCGCTCCCAGTCATGGCGGCCGTGCCGCTGAAACGCAGCTCTCCTCCCACCACCGCCTCTAATTTGGGGGAGAACAAATTGACGGCTGCAACTCAGCCCGCTCGCAAGGCTACTGCGTGGGGAATCGACGCGCGTTCGACCCCCGCCTCGTCAGCGCCTCGGCCCGGCGACAAGCGTGCCCGCCCTGAAGACATGGACGAGGACGACGACCACTGGAACTGGGACAACCTGTATGGCAAGGCCAAGCTGGAGAAGGCGGGTGATTGGCGTGGATTTGCGCGACCTGCTGAACGCGATCAACGCAGTCAGTCGAGGAGCAGCGGCAGTGTCCGACGTGACACGCCCACTAATGTTGCTGCGAGGATGCCTGCCGCTGCGAGCACCGCTCAGCCAGTCAGCGCTCCACGCACCTAAAAAGGGAATGATCAGTATCGATCCAAGACTGTTTCTAATCCCATCTTTTGATACCATTGCTAATCTGAGTGTGGACGGAGGTGTGCTGCTGTGCGGGCGAGTGTGTGACATAGATATTTGCGTGCGATGCGAGAGTCAGACTACGAACAAGCATGTCGAGGTATGGTGAGGAGAAGCCCGATGGCCAGATCGGGATTCTGAGCTGATTGGATGTCGGTAGGCGCGGCCAGGCCGGTTCAAAGCCAGCAGTGATTTTTGAGCGTGAAATGCAGTTGTTGCTGCAGTGCTTCGGTAAGAAGGGCAGAGCGAAATACCGGGCCAGCAGCGGCAGCAGCAGCGCGCGCGCCAAAATGGGCTCGACAGCCGGCTCGAGAAACGCACGCATTGAAACGAGCTTGGTGAGCTCGCTGGCTTCTGCGGGGTCCCTCTTTTGCTTGGACGAAGAACCGGATTCTCGCTTATACTCGAGGTGTTCGCAAGGGTTCTCGCGCTCCCCGCTTCCTACAGGAAGGTGTCCACCAGCGCTTCAACTTGTAGCCAAGACTCTGTTCAGCTTCGTTCGTCTCGACCATCACATCGTCCCCTTTACCTCCAACACAAGATGTCTCTCTTCGCCAAGCGCGCCGTCGCCGGCAGCAGCCGTGCCATCACTACCGCCAACAAGGCCGCCCTCCTCGCCGCCCGCAATGGAGCTACCCGCGCCTACTCGACGCCCGTCGAGAGCTCCGGTGTCTCGTTCGGCCTGAACGAGGACCAAGAGGCTTACCGCGATCTCGCCCGCAAGTTCGCTCGCGAGGAGATCATTCCTAATGCGCGCCACCACGACCAGACGATGGAGTACCCTACCGAGATCCTCAAGAAGGGCTGGGAAGTAGGACTGCTGAACACGCACATCCCCGAGGCGTACGGTGGACCCGGTCTCGGGCTCATGGAGTGTGCGCTGATCTCTGAGGAGCTCGCGTTCGGCTGCTCGGGCATTCAAACCGCTATGGAGGCCAACGGCCTCGCTGAGGCGCCTCTGCTCGTATCCGCCTCGCACGAGATCAAGCAAAAGTACCTCGGCCGCATGACCGAGGAGCCCCTCATGGCCGCCTACTGTGTCACGGAACCCGGTGCCGGTTCCGACGTGGCCAATATCGCCACCAAGGCCGAGAAGCAGGGCGACAAATGGGTGATCAACGGCAGCAAGATGTGGATCACCAACGGTGGTCATGCCAACTGGTACTTTGTGCTCGCTAAGACCGACCCTTCCGCCAAGGCGGCCAAGTCGATGACTGGTTTCGTCGTTGATGCTGACACGCCCGGTATTCACGTCGGTAAGAAGGAGATCAACATGGGCCAGCGTTGCTCCGACACGCGCCAGATTACGTTTGAAAACGTGGTGGTGCCGGAGGAGAACGTCCTCGGCAAGCCCGGTGACGGATTCAAGACTGCCATGGGAGCGTTTGACATTACGCGTCCGCTGGTGGCCGCTGGCGCCGTCGGTTTGGCCCAACGCGCCCTGCACGAGGCCGCCATCTACGCCCAAGACCGCAAGACCATGGGCAAAGCCATCATCGACCACCAGGCCATCGCCTTCCTCCTCGCCGACATGCAGATGAACGTCGAAGCCGCGCGCAACCTCGTCTGGAAGAGCGCCTGGGCCAAGGACCAAGGCCAGCGCAACAGCTTCTGGGCCTCCATGGCCAAGTGCCGCGCCGGCGAAGCTGCCAACCAGAACGCCGACGGCGCTGTGCAGATCTTCGGTGGTCTGGGCTTCAACACCGAGTCCCCTGTCGAGAAGTTGTACAGAGACGCTAGGATCTTCCGCCTCTACGAGGGCACCGACCAGATCCAGAGGCTCATCATCAGCAGGCATATCAAGGAGTTGTGGGCCCAGTAAGCGGTCCCACCATGGGCTTGTTGTAGCATCCTCCATAGAAATGAGCATGAATCAAACGATCGCATGCACGAACACATCCACTTGTGATTGAGAGCGAGTTCAAGAAACGAACCGATGATCACACGCACACAGAGTGTCTTGAAGACGGAAGCAAATCATGAGATTATTTTGGAACCACGACAACGAAATCCGGTCACGCTTCTACATCATGAGCTCTCGAACCACCTCTGCATCCTCCCCTGCGCCCAGGGTGTAGCGGACCTCGCTCCTCCTGATGCCATTGAACGTGCTGGCGGCGCAGATGGTGTAGGCACCCATATTCTCGTACACGAGCCAATCGCCGACCTTCAACCCCTTGGGCAGATGGACGAGTGCGCGGACGCAGTCGATCGAGTCGCACGTCGGGCCCCAGACGCTGCACGGTTGAAGCTCGTCCTCGCTCCCTGGCGCCTCGAGATCCGGTCGGTACGCATACTCGAAGCCCAGCGTCAGCACTTTCGGGTGCACCGTGACGTGGTCGAAGATGACGCAGTTAAACGAGCCGTACAGGCCGTCGTTCTGGTAGTACATGACCTGAGGTTTGGTCGGAGCGACGGCTTCGACGATGGCGCCGACGGGGGAGGGCTCGCCTCGCCGGGCGGCGATGATGTTGGTCGCCAGCGCAAAGGCCGAGTGGACGTAGAATCGACCTGGCTCAGCGATGATGCGCAGCCCGTTGAGCTTGCCTTCCACCTCCTTGCCGCCAGGGGCAAAGTCGTCGTCAGGGAAGTAGCGGTCGATGGCAGGACCAAGCACGCCGGCAACCATCTCAAAATTGTCGTGCCCAAACCCACCGCCGATGTCGAGCAGGTCGAACGTGTAGCCTGCCTCCTTGCCCATGTCGAACGCCCGACGTGCGCGGTAGACCGCATCGCGGAACGAATCAGGATCATAACACCCAGAGCCAACGTGGAAGCTGACACCCACTACATCGAGCTCCAGCTCCCGTGCGCGCTGCAGCAGGCGAGGCACCGAGTCGAGCGGAGCGCCAAACTTGAGCCCCAGCTGACAGGCGCTCTTGGAGTCGTCGGTCAAAATCCGCACCACCAGCTTGCACGAAGGATGGTAGCGCTTCATCTTGTCGAGCTCGTCCATGTTGTCGAATGTGGTGAGGCCGACGTTGTGGGTGGCGGCGTGGCGGACAAAGCTCGCGGCCTTGCATGGGTTGGCGTAGATGATCCGGGCAGGGTTGATGCCGAGCTTAAGCACCGCTTCGATCTCGCCGTTGGAGGCGCAGTCGAAGCCCGTGCCGAGCGCAGCGAGCAGCTGCAGCACGTACGGGTCCGGGTTGCACTTGACCGCGTAGAAGGGAACGATGCGAGGGAGGGCACGCATCCAGCGCAGGTGCTGGCGATACACCTCGGAGAGGTCGGCGACGAAGAAGGCATTCTCGCCGTTGGCCTCGCAGCCGTGAATGTCAATGTCGTCGAGGACGCGCTTCAGCTGCGTGTCAATGCAGCCGCGGTAGATGGGCTTGTGGCCGTCAAACGGCTTGAAGCAGTCGAGCTCATCGTCGTCGAGCGGAGGGGTGTCGGCTCGCAGGCGCTGCTGGTGGGGCAGAGCGGCAAGAGGAGCAGCCATCGGCGCGAACGTCTTGCAGGAGCTGTCGATCGCGATCGACTGCTGGGCGTAACGAGACGGGCCGGGAAGGGTGAGGTCAAGAGGGGTGAGGGTGCAGCAGGTCATGTTGGCGATGCAAGAGGTTGGCGGAGCGGGAGAGAGCAGAAGGAGTGGGATGGTGGAGGATGGGGTCAGCCTGGCGAGGTTCTGGAAAGTAGGTCTTTTTGACCGTCGCGAGGATGGAGGATCGACAACATACCTAGGGCTTTGCGCTTTTTCGTGGGAGAGCGTCGTCACTCGACTGAAGTCGGCGCGACAGTGGTCGGCTCTGCTGGTGTGGTCGTAGGGCATGCAGCGTCGGGGCAGACACGGTGGCGAGAGATCACATCATCACAAGGCGAGAAAGGAGGGGGTGGAAGGGAGGGTTAAGGGTACCAGACAGGCGCAAGGGTCGAATGAAAGGAAAGAGGCAAGATGAAGGAGAATGTGTCAGTGAGACTGTGTGAGTCTTGCAGATGGAAGGTGCTTAACGAGGTCCCAGTGCAGATCATAGCTGTCGAGAACGCCGCAAAGAAGAATCGGCAGCGGGCAAGGCGACGAGGCCCCAGGGTTGGTCCGACCCGCTAACGAAGCTATTGATGCAACGAGACCAAGCACTTCTGTCGCCAAGCATCCTGGCACGTCTGGCAGGCAGGGCGAAGCAGCCAAGGTGGGCGCAGGGGTCTGACGTTGACATCCCCAGCGGGGTCATCCAGCTGACAATGACAGGTCGGCTAGAAGGGATGGATCAGCAACGCTAGCACGTCAGGTGAAGGCTACCGTTGTTGATGCCGGGCTGCGCAACTTGACTTGAGTGAGGGTTGCGGGTACTTCAAGCCGAGCATCGAAAGTCCAAAGGGTTCAGGGGAGATCCACTTTCGGCTGGCTGAAGGAAGTCCGTGGTCGATTTCGATTTTCCAAAATAGAAAAAACGCTGACCCTTGACCCATCTGCTCGACTGCCTGCCTGAAGCCTGATTTTCGTCGCGTGAGGACGCCGTTGCCGACGCTGCTGCCGCTGGCGGTGGCATCTCCCTGCTAACAGCCGAGATGAGCCCAAGACCCCGACCCTCCTCTTTGCTCGAGTACCGGAGCCAAAGCCGCCCGAGATCGCTTTAAGGACAGGAATCTGCAGCTAGCATGGGGTATGCGAGCGCTTGGACTTGCACTGGGCAGTGATGACCGTGATCGGCGGTGTGCATTGCGATGAACTCGCATAGCTGTTTGAGATTTCGACCATGCTTGATGATCTGCCGATTGTGATTCGGTCCCTGATGATCCGTCGAGGGTTTCGCATCTGATCCGATCTAGGGTGCCTCAGACGAAGGCTAGAGCGGCTGCTGCGTTCCGGACTCCGTATGTGTCCTACTTTCGGACCTCGTTGTACGAATACAGGCACATGGGTGAAGCTTACCTGTGATGTTATTGAGCGAGCTCGGTCGTTCAAGGTTGGGTCGCCAGCTAGGACAGCCAGGCGGCCTTTTCTAGTATTCTTTCAAGATGTCTTCGATGCAGTTGCTGCGATAGCCGTATTAGTGGGGTCTGTGGGTGGTCGATTGCAACGCGCGGCGAAGTGCAGGTAAGATCGAGTTGGCGAGATGGTCAGTAAGCGAACAGAAGGGCTCGAGGTAGCATGATACGCTCAGCGAAGCAGCTTGACGCTTCGTTGCCGTTGAGCAGGAGCAAGCAGGAAGCGCTGATGCGTGTGGTGTCGAGGTGGATCCAATGTCGTGCTCAGACGTCGCTAAAATTTGCATGCTGCTGTCCTGCTTGACTTGCCCGCTGTGGACATATTTGTGTCAAGACGTACCTGGAGCTTCCTGTGAGGAAGTTTTTGGCCGCGGCCTTTAGACGTAGATCGACAACTTGACGTGGAATGGTGGGCGGGTGGAGCAGGTGCGTGTCACTGCCCCTTGTGAGATGGTACGCAAAGTCAGAGGCTGATGTTCCGCGGATGTAGACGGTTCACAGCTTGGACTGAGTAGCGAGATGGCGATGCTGAAAGGGTAATAGGAGATGAAAGGTGACGAGGATGATAGAGGATGAGATGGTGGGCTCGCTGATGACCCTTGCCATGGACCACCTCCACGAGGCCTTTCTTCTGTCTCAGGAAAAACCTCAAATTCGCTTCGACTGGGGCTTGTCATGAACAGGCACAGCAGACACAGTAAAAAATTCCAACGTTGGGTGCCGTGACCAGAGAAAGTGCCTAAATCGAGAGACAGGCTGGAATTCGACTTTCGGCACGGCTGCGTCATCTCGGAAGACTTTACAAACGCAGCGAGCGCTTGGCCATTCAACCAAGGTGACAAGCTTCTGCTCGACATGGTTGCAGCATCCTCGCGATGATGACTGGCTCAGTAGTCGTGCAGTTTCGACGAATGTACGCCTTGTTCGTATATGATAGTCTGAAGGTTCAGCCATGATGGGACGCTGGGCAAGGAGAGCGGTAGGCTGTGGGCGTTTCTGCTTCGCCATGTCGCTCCGAAGGGGGCAAAGGGTCGTGTGAGCTGCTAGAAGTAAATCGGATAGATTCAGTCCCGATATTGCTCTTTCGTGCGACAAACCGTGTGGCAAGGAGCGTCAAGAATTCCTGGCTCGACGGTGTCCGTTTTTCACAAACAACACGGGGAAATCAGCCAGCCAGCCAGTCAGCCTTTCTAGCTCTGCTGTGGTCAAGTTGTAAGATTGGCTTGACCGTGCCATTTGAACTCAACCTCAACCTGTGCCTGACTCGACTTGCTATCAGACTTATGCGTGCAGCGATTCGCAGAGACAGCAGGCGAAGCTACCATCATCGACAGGAACAGGCTCAACGATCGCGTGGACGCCAAGCTCGAGCGGCTCACCTCGAGTGGCAAGGGCGGTGGATCAAGGCAGAGGGAGGCGTGAGTGCACGGCTGAGCCAAATGGGCTGCATGTGATTGGAACGGAGGTTGATCAGTTCGAATTTTCTGGCCAGTTGCCCCAACCAATTTTGCGCCTTCTGTTCAGTTCAGCATGGGTCGCCGCTCGGGTCGTGCTGGCCAGCCTCGAGGCCAGATTGTCTTGCTGCGTGGACGCGCCCTATTTTCACACTTGCCGAGGGTCCACGTTCAAATTCAGAGGTGAATCTGCCGCGAATTCTGTCAAAAATCCTTCTGGATCAGATAGCGAGCGAGGCGGGTGGCTGAGCGAGCAGAAGGAGGGTCCTTTCACCCCGCGCTCTTCCGAGTCGGCGACTCTTTTCTTCTTAGCGGCTGCAGGTGCGAAAAAGAAGGTTGAAGCTCTAGTCAAATTTCATTCGAGCGCTGTGCGGTGGCTACTCGGTCTAGCTGGTGGTTGTCGCTGTAGGGGGAACAGGGACCTCTCTGGTGCGTGCGTTGCAGCAGCGCCTGCCACCCAGTCCAACTGCAATTCACTTTAGCCACGCTGCCCCGAAAGTTGCCATCCCTCGGACACATATCAAAACCACCAGCAGCGCTCACTTCTCCCTTCCTTCCCTCACGCCACAACCTCTCCATCGATCTGGCCCGTTCCCCCTCACCCTTCTCCACCTTCATCAAGCACCATCGATCGGACATCAATCATGTCGTCCGCTGTTGCTGCCAACGTCACCGCTGCCGGTCAGCGCGCTGGCAAGAAGGGCGCTGCCGCCCCCGCCGTTAACAAGGCTACCAAGACCGAAAGCGTGCGATACTCGCACCGCAAGGCTGCTGTGTACGACGAGAAGGACATTCCCACCTTCGACGTTCCCATGTACACCGTCAAGGACCTGCTCTCGGCCATCCCTGCCCACTGCTTCGAGCGATCGGCCTTCAAGTCGTTCACCTACGTCTTTGCCGACTTTGCCATGATCGCCGCTCTTGGTTTCGCCGCCTCTTACATCGACCCTACCGTCGCTAGCACCTTCTCTGGCCTCAAGTCCAACGCTCTTTCTCCTTTCGTTTCCGTCGGTATCCAGCAGGCGCTCACTCGCTTTGCCGCCTGGTCCGTCTACTGGATCCTTCAGGGAATGGTCTTCACCGGTGTCTGGGTCATTGC
Source organism: Kalmanozyma brasiliensis GHG001 (assembly GCF_000497045.1). Taxonomy (NCBI): domain Eukaryota; kingdom Fungi; phylum Basidiomycota; class Ustilaginomycetes; order Ustilaginales; genus Kalmanozyma; species Kalmanozyma brasiliensis. The sequence continues at coordinate 1,013,373 of NW_015961970.1, read as the reverse complement.
TCACGAGTGCGGCCACCAGAGCTTCAGCACCAGCAAGACGCTCAACAACGCCGTCGGCTGGGTCCTCCACTCGGCTCTTCTTGTGCCCTACCACTCGTGGAGGATCTCGCACGCCCGCCACCACGCCGCCACCGGTCACCTTACCCGTGACGAGGTCTTTGTGCCCCGCACCCGTCAGCAGCGCGGCAAGCTCCCCCTCCAGCCCGCTCCCAAGTCGGGCGACGACTCGAACGACGAGGACGCCGTTGAGCAGGAGGTCGGTGCCGTCAAGGTCGAGGAGACCTTTGGCGAGTGGCTCGCCGAGACTCTCGAGGACGCTCCCCTGTACAACCTCGTCTACATCTTTGTCCAGCAGCTTTTCGGCTGGCCCATGTACCTGCTCAAGAACTCGTCTGGTCAGCTCCACTACCCCAAGGGCACCAACCACTTCAACCCCGATGCCATCATCTTTGACAAGCGTCACCGCTCGCAGATTCTTATCTCGGACCTCGGCATTGCCATTACTCTCGGTTCTCTTACCGCCTGGGGCATGCTCTCCAAGGGTGGCTTCTCGGATGTCTTCCGCTACTACGTCATTCCTTACCTCTGGTGCAACAACTGGCTGGTCATGATCACCTACCTCCAGCACACCGACCCTGCTCTGCCCCACTACAAGGCTGAGGCTTGGACCTTCCCTCGTGGCGCCCTTTGCACCATCGACCGCAACTGGCTCGGCCCCGTCGGCCCTTACCTCTTCCACGGCATTGCCGAGACCCACGTCCTCCACCACATCTCGTCCAAGATCCCTCACTACAACGCCTGGGAGGCCACCGAGGCGCTCAAGCAGCGTCTCGGCCACCACTACGTCAAGAGCGAGGAGAACATCTTCAAGGCGCTCTGGAACAGCATCAACGTGTGCAAGTTCGTTGACGAGAACGACCAGGTCGCTTTCTACCGCACTGTTGACGGTGTCCCCCACCGCCGCATTGCGCCTGACAGCGCTTACGCCTCGGACTCTGGCATCGCCATGTCCGAGTAAGCGCGCGTCTCAGCGCATGCCTCATCCACCAACATTCTTACTGAAGTTTTTTCAGGCATCCTACATGCATAGAAACCCACTCAAGGTCCGTCAGGACCAGGACCGCTTCATACAACAAGCTCTCTGTAAATGTCATCTTCTCCAAGCTACTACAACCCTCTGTCTTTGTCTGTGTTCGCCTGTGCCGCCTTGTGAGATGCCGAACGAGATCTCGGCGCAGAGTCACACATCGCGCAAGCTCCAAAGCCAAAGCTGACCTACCAGCAGCTCCGATGGCTAGCGGACCCGAGAGATTGCCATTCTCGATGTGCGTTCCGCTGTGTGAATCTTTCAGTTCTTCGAGCCTCATTGAGGTCGCGGGACGGCCTGCGCCTGACTCCAGCAGGGGGAAGAGTCGCCACCGGCCAGGGTGGTCGCAGTTTCTCTCGGCCGAAAGATGTTCAGCCTCCACACCAACACTGCTGCTTTCGAGGACCCTTTGCTCCCACACTCACGGACTCTTTGTCTCCCCCTTTGCCGGTACAGTAACACCGACCATCAAGGCTCCATATGACCAGAAGTTGGCGACAATAGATCGCCATGCTATCCACCCACAAGACAATGGCGTAAGCTGAGCGCATAGCATAGGGGTCAGGATGGCAACCGATCGTCTGAGGCGCAACCAGCGCGCCCTGTCACCAGACACCCTCTCGACCCTGACCACCTCCCTCTGCGTTATCGGCACCCCCCTCCCCTCGCTGTCTTCCGCCAAGAAGGACCAAGATGAACACAAGCCCATCTGGCAGCAGGAAGCGCGTGATGCTCAGGGACGGAGGCGCTTTCACGGCGCCTTCACCGGCGGCTGGAGCGCGGGCTACTTCAATACGGTCGGGTCCAAAGAAGGGTGGACGCCAGGCAGCTTTCGCTCCAGCAGAAAGGATAAGGGCAGAGCAGAGGAGATGAAGGTTGTAGGAGGAAGAGTGGAGGACTTCATGGACGAGGAAGATCTAGATGACTGGAAGCAGGTGCAGCGGGTCGAGGCGAGGCGCGGAGAGGAGGTGGGGTTGAATCAGATTGCCGGGCTGAGAGGGGGTGAGAAGGCTAAGGGGGACAGTTTGGATGTGGACGGCGGTGGAGATGAAGAGTTGGGGTACAAGCTGCTGAGGAAGATGGGGTGGAAGGAGGGGGAAGAAATGGGCTCGAGGGTGGACGAGAAGAAGAAGGGGAGGGTGGGGAGCTCAATAGGTCGCTCTGAGTCGATAGCGAGCTCGTCGAGAGTCACGTTGGAGCATACGCACACAGTTCCCGTCAGAGCTACTCATTCATTGGCAACGCAGCAGCGCACAAGGAAAGGATTGGGTTATCAAGACGCCCCGACGCTCGCTCAGACGCTTTCGAAGACCCACGAAGCAGAACAAACGACAGGCGCAGTCGCACAAGCTGCCTCGGAAGATGAGGAAGATGTCTGGTCAGACGGCCGTCCCGTACTCTCCGGCTTCCATCTGGCCCGTCAGCCACTTCCACCCGAGCCATCCTTCCCCGCCTCACCAGTACCGCCAGGATGGCAACCAGACCCAAACCGCGTCTGGTCTCGCTATGACCCTCAACTCGACAGCAAGACCACCGTCATGACGCCCTCGACGCGAGGGCAGCTGCTTGGAGAAGCAAAGATTCCCGGTCCTCCGCCCAACATCGCCGCCTTCCTCTCGGCTAAAGCGCAAGAACGGCTCGCTGCTCAGTCAAACGCCGCTCTGCCCTCATCTGCGTCGCTACCATCGCTGCAGTACGTGGAGTGCCCGCGACTCGAAGCAGTCACCGCCAAGCAGGCTCTGGTGGGTTTTGCACCCTTTGGCGTGGACGCTGCCAAGCAGAATCGCTACGAGACGTATCTCAAAGGTCAACTCGAGCCGGCGTCGGAGCGGGCGATGCGGCTGCAGGTGCCTCGGGAGCTGACGGCCGAGCAATTCTCCAACGAGCTTCGGGAGTTCGCCAAGAGCGCATCGATGTTCCGACCCATGAGTGCGGCCATCGCGAGTCGATTCGCGCCGGCGAGCGCGGCAGTGATGGAGCACGAGACGCGCGGGACGAGCAGCACGCCTGGCCTACGACAGCCCGCACCCGCTTCCTCGTCGACCGATCTTCCAGAAGAACCCATCGAGCCGCAGAGGCAGCTCTCGACAGCACAGCAGGCAGCCAAGATGGGCAACTTTGGGCATTTGACACGCACAATGGAAACGTGGGCGCCAGAGAGGCTGCTCTGCAAGCGATTTGGCGTGCCGGAGCCTGCGTCGACCCGCAAGCAAAGGGATGAGGGGTTGGTGACAAATGCGAGTTCAGCGACGAGGCCGGACCTGAATGACGACCCGGATCCGTTCTACGGCTCGAACAAGGTGGCGAGATCCAAGTCGATCCGGGTTTATCAGCATTGGGAGCGAAGCAAGGAGCAGCTCAAGGCGCTCGCTTCCGCTCCGACACCGCTGTCACTCGATGCGGGGTTCTCTTCGCAAAACGCCTCCCGCACGTCGCTTACATCCGAGGAGGCTAGCGAGGAGACCACTGTCGGTCTAGGCGACGACGATCGACAGGGCCACGACACGCTCACCTACGTGAAGCCTTCGATCGATGTGTACAAGGCCATCTTTGCTTCCGACGAAGAGACCTCTGGTGCGGAAGACGCCGATTTGACGGCCAAGCCCAAGATGCAGAACCCGGACGCTGGAGCAGGCGTGGTGTTTCAAGCGCGGTCGAAGCGCAAAGATGCCGAACACGACGGAGGGAAGGGCGCAGCAGCGCAGACGCAAGGCGAGAAGAAACGCAAGAAGGATAAGGCGGCGAAGAAGGCGCTGCTCACGTTTGACTTTGACGACGGTGATGCGGATGAGGGGGCGATGGAGAAGCCAAGCGGAACAGCGAAGAGCAAGGTCAAGGCTCGAGTGAAGGCATCGGATCTGTTCTAGCTCGATGCTGTGCAATGTACAACAGTAACATATGCTTGCGGAATAAGCTGTGGTTGCGCTGGCTCGCCGTGATCTGCCTGCCATGACCGCTCACAGTCCCGATCGAGTGAGCATGCACGCGGCGCAACGATTGATGAACTGGCTGATGACAGGTCGATAGGCTGAGACAGTGGCAAGATCGATTGCTCGTGTGGCAACTCCTCCAGGTCGTAGTCCAGAATGCTTGAAGCTCGACTGGGCTCAATCAGCGAGTCGCGGCTGAGATCCAAGTCCCAGTGTGATCCGCTGGAAGGCGAGGACTCGGGCGTGGAGGTGTATGCGCTGTCGATGAGGCTCGAGATCCAGCTCGACTCGTATGGCTTCTTATATCGAGGCTCCTTCCTTCGAACTCTACCGCTGAGATCGAGCGAGTCATGGCAGTTGATGGAAGGGGGAGACATTGTCCAATGCTGCTGACCCTGGCCGCCAGTCGTTTGCTTTGGCGAGACCGGCGGGTCCTGAAGAACATGACTCTGAGGATGCGATCGACCGCCGGTATCGCTGTGATCGCTGCGAGAACGGAAAGAAGAGATCGAACTTCTCGGACCTGCTGTAGAAGAAGAGCTCGAAGAAGACGAAAATATGCTCTTGCTTCTGTTGACGAGGCCCTTGGCTTTGAGCGAGATGGAACCGCCAGATGCACCGTGAGACTTGCGTCTGATGGGTCTTAGTAAGACGGAATGTGGTTCCTGCGAGTCGAGCATGGTTGCATGCATGCTGGCGATGAAACCGAGACCGTCCATTGTGACACAATGGGATATTATCTGCTGCACTGCTGTGATGATGAGAGGAGAACGGTACTTGAGCTCGCTGAAGAGAGGCGTCTGTGAATAGACCGAGTGATGGATACCTGACCGTCGCCCCTGGCTCGTCACCGGTCCGTACGGCATCGGAAAGCGCTATCACGCAACGACAGAGATGAAATGGGTCGTGGGTCATTGTCGTGCCCATATACCGGAGGAGGAGGCAGCATCATTTGGTGCAGTCTAGGCTCAGCCTGCCGTTGGTTGTCCTACCGCTCCTGAGCAGTTGTCCCACTGCGCCGATTCCTGTCATCATTTGACCTAGCAGTACTTTGGTTCCCTGAACTGACGCTGCTTGCTGATGAGAGTGTGGGCATCGTGAGAAGGTTCATGACCGGAGGGAGACGATGGGGATGCAGCCTGACGAGAGCAGTGCGAGGGTCGACTTCATTTGGCAAAGGGCAGAGCTTGCGCTTCGGTACGGATTGCATATCCTTCACGGATATTGCCACCTTTGCCGGACATACCCAACAGTACCGGCATGATCTGTCTCTGTACCTGCATTGCTCCAGAGAACGATCAATGCGGTAAGCGGTAATCTGGATGCAGTCCATTGTTGTGCGTTACGCGTCATGTCAGCAGGGGCCTGGTGGGATTGCCAAAGTCGTCGATGTTGGTCTGCGCAGGGCAGCAGCGTCAACAGCTCATCGTGGTCGAAAAGGGGCTGATCGAAGTGTCTGTCTGAGATTCAACAGCGGTGCGCAAACAGACAGCAAGGCCTGGCTTAACTTAGCCGAGCTCAGTCGAGGAACGCGTCCAAGCTTACCAGCTGCAGAGCGGTTTCACTCGGCTGTGAGCGCAGCTTGCCGGACAACAAACGCCCAACACCAGTCACAAGCGCCACTTTGCCCCACCATGGGCGCACTCGACCGAAGCCTGCTCCCCTCTCGCTTCGGCGGCGTACATGCTGATCCCCAATCGCAGAAAGGCGAGGTCACACAGTCCGTTGTGATGGTTTGAGAGGCAGGGCGGACATGAGAAGCCGGTTGTCAAGGAACTAAGCTCCCCTACGTAGCCAAGCCAAACTCTCTACGCCGTCCACGTTCGTGGTCCTTTGCTTTCACCTCCGTGATAGTAACTGGGAGGAAGTAACGACTTGTGATAGAGTGCCATCACTGCTCGGCGTAGAGACGATCAGACAACCATGTGCTTAACTTGTGCGCCCATTTTCAAGCGCCGCTTGTGAATCCAAAAGAAAAACACGCTCAAGAGCAACAGGATCAACGGTGCATCGGCTGACCTTGAAAAGTCACCGTGACAGTTCCACAGAAGAACCCACACAACGGCGCAGTCCATCGGCAAAGGATCCTCCTTTTGACCCGCACACCACTGCAGCCAGCAGCATGCACCGGCATGCAGGACGATCCCTGCTTGGTGGAAGCAGACAACAGGTGAGGGTCGACTGGTTCTCCCATGTGGCACCGGTCCAGGGCGGACTTTCAAGCCTTACGCCCAGATCCTGACCAAGCTTCCAACAGCATCCTTCGATGGGTACGCAGCACGGATGCTGTTCCTTCGCTTCCGCTCAGGCAAAGTGACTCTCCGAAGCGGATCTTGCGCCGCTTGGCTCTGCGTCGTCCGTACAGACTCGAGTGGGTCATTGCGCTGATCCAAAAGGGACTGTCACGCGGCCATCGAATCGGTGACCATCGATGGGAAGACCCGCCGACGGAAGGCAGCAGGATGCCGACCTGTTGCTTCGAGATGTGCGGAGCTAGCAAAGTGCTTCTGCCAGATGCTGTCGCATCAGACGATCAAGCCGTTCTCCAGCGTAGCTGAGCATCGGCCGACCTCGACTCGCTACATAACCCGATTCTCGACTGCCATGCCGTGTCCCCACCATCCACTAAACCCTCTTCAGGCAGGCCGATAAGGTAAATTCGAGCGGCTCGGCTCAGACCGCTCGCACGTTGGATCACCCGTAGAGCAATCGTCCGCCGACGAAGCATAAGCATCGACGACGCAGACAGGAACCGACACGTCATTCCTTGTCGACCATCAAAGGCATTGACACGTATCCGTACGATCGAATGACATCGCCGACAGCAGCTCTTCAAATATAATGTCGCAGGATCTGTCGCCCGCCAACGCTTCCGAATCAAGCGCCCCAGCTGCCGCCCACCAGCCAGCAATCGATTACAGTGCCTCCTATCGAAATCACGACAGCCTCCCAACTTCAGTAAGCTCTCCGGCCACCCTTGCAGATCAAACTGAAGCCGCCAGCCCGGGGATCATGATCGACATCGGACCGACTCTGGACTCGCCAGCTTCGAGTGGGGCACCTTCACTTCGCGATCAGTCGACTCCGAGACTGACCTGCGAGAGAGAGCTTCCACCTGTCCCGACTGCCGCTGAAGGTTTCTCAGACACCGCATCAAATGCAGCCGACACGGCACAAGTTGCTTTGGAAGGGCCTCTTCAGCCTTTCACTCTGAGCGATGTCAAGCGAAACAAGACATTGCGACGCTACGCCCGACGCCTCTCAGACGAAGAGAGGAAGCAGCTCTCGAACGAACAAGAGCGTCTCCGTGCCGACGAGATCATCAGGGATCAAGTCATGAAGCAACTACAAGCCGAGCAGCAGGACCTGCTTAAGCCTCCAACCCCTCGTACTCCACGACGCGCGGTGACGCCTCCGCTTGCTCCTCCGCCTCCTTTCGCTCCTCCTCCGGTCCCTCCATCCCCTTCAGGCTCTGTGGCTTCATGTCGCCCCTCCATCAGCAGCAAGTCGCTGCGAAGCGTTTACAAAGCTGCTCATGCGGAGCGCGGTAGCTCCTCTCGCCGAAAGAGGAGTGGCACCGTCGGGGCCGTGATGCAACGACCGCAGCAGCGTCCACCGAGCAGCCCGAGCCACAGTGTGAAACATCCTCCATCGCCAAGAACGCTCGAAGCACGCCCGAGAACTTCCGAGGCTCAGGAGAGCATCCGTAGCAGCGCTCAGTCTTCGCAGCTTTGGGAGTATGCTGAAGCAGCGAGCTCACGCAACTCGTTCGTGAGCTTATACAGCCAGATTTCTTACATCAGCTACGCCGATTCGCGCTCAAAAGCTCGCAAATCTTCGGCGACCGAGCCGAGTGCAAGCAGAACGCCAGCCAGTCAAACCTCGTACGAGAGCTCAACAACTTCGAACGGACACGAGGCCCCGGTCCAGTCATGTCCAGCATCAAGCTCGCAGGGAAGCGTCAGCTCGTCCTCGAACTTGGACAAGGAGCTGCCTACACCGCCTTTGAGCGATGACGGAGACAGCTCTGTGGGCGCGGTATCATCTGACTGGCTGTCTCGTGTGCCAGCAATGTGGAACGTGGTTCGATCGACGCCTGTGGTGGGGATGTCGCACAGCGCAAGCAGCTTCGAGCAAGCGCAGACGCGAGGTCTGCGGGAACGACTCGTCCACACTGTCATGTCCCCGGGAACAGCCGAGCCATCGATCCGGGTCGCTAATCGAGAAGCCAAAATCGAAACACTGCGGCTTTCGGGCATCGAAACGGGCTATCAGGAGGTGACGGTGGCCGAAGCGGTACGAAGGGCCAAGTGGGCGAGGGAGCAGGCGGCGCGCAACCAGCTGGACGCATACGAGCGAAGCAAGCTGGAAGCGGACGAGAAGCGGCGCAGAAGGGCGGTGGAGCAGCAGCGGCTTCTCGACCGCGAGCGAGCCATGCGCCGACGGGAGGAGCAGGAGTGGCGAGAGCAGCAAGCGGAACGCCTCGAGCAGGAGCACGAGATTCAGAGGCGAGTGCAAGCGGAGCGAATCGCAAAGCTCAGAGCCGAAGCAGAAGCCAAAGAGCAGCTTGATCGAGAGCTCAGAACCAAGCAAGCGGCCCGGGAAAGCTATCGCCAGGGGCGTTTGCTGGAGCTCACAACAGCGTTGCGAAACGAGAACGAAATGGACGCCGAGGCGCGAGCTTCACCGATCTTGAAGGGATGGCTGAACCTTCAGCTCGAGGGCGAAGTGCATTGGAAGCGGCGCTGGTATGCAGTGACAGGACGACAGCTCATCCTCTCTCGCTCGGCCACGGACCGCAGTCCGAAGACAACCATCCCCCTAGATCCGACCCGCCTGATCTCTGTCAGCGATCAGCACGAAGATGGGACCATGGACCGAACCTTGATGCTCGAGGTGCAGCAGAGTGCGAGCGACGACCGTGCTTCGGGTCTTGTTTCAGAGAGCACAGCGAAGCGATCCTACACTATCCACCTAGATACTCGAGATGCCAAGGAGGAGATAGAACTTGTCATCGAAGCCATTGCCAGCCTTTAGTACGTACACCACGATCCATTTCGCATCCCCAATTCTTAGCAGCATTTCTATTGCACACTCTTTTGCAACCCATGCATCATCTTTCACAGTTTTATGCGTCTGCTGCAATTGAGAAGCCCTTGGAGCCGAAAGGCGGCCGGATCACGTGACACGACGCGGTGTAAACGCGAGCGCGACTGGCGCGTAAAGTGACAGCGCGAGAGAAATCGCACGAAAAATATTTTGGGCGGATCAGCAAGAAAAAGGCGCGGGGAATCGACTCGCCGGCTAGGTTTCAGCTGATCGTCGTGGAGACGCTTTGCCGAGCCCCTCTCGTCATTGAATCGGTGCGCTCTCGATCAAAGCCGCCGTCTCGGGCACTGTCAACCTGGACGAGGATTGTTAGCGCAGGGCTACTTTTGAACAATCTGGCGTCATTGGAAATGCACCTCATCGAGCGGATCGGACGCCTCGACGAGCTAGAGGCTCGCGCTGGATGACCACATTCTCTTTGATATCAAGGGCACGCGCGCTTCAATGATCGACGAGCGAATGGCACTTTGTTCACTTGGCTGCCACTCGTTTGGCGTCAATCGACCAAGAAAGCCTCCTGGGGCGAGATGCGCTGAAGTTGGCTTGAGCAGCAAAGCCCGTCGTGCTCACGAGTTCTCGATGATCGTCGAGCTGGCTTGAGCTACGTGCTCCGAGGGTCAACGGTCGAGAAGGCTTTCAGGGGTGTCTCCGATACCTGCTCGGCGGGATTACTGAACCTTGTCAAGAACA